>NW_012130083.1:494578-498236 GCF_000143395.1 Atta cephalotes
GTGTGTGTGTGTGTGTGTGTGTGTGTGTGTGTGTCGTGTCGTGTCGTGTCGTGTGTGTGTGTGTGTGTGTGTGTGTGTGTGTGTGTGTGTGTGTGTGTGTGTGTGTGTACATATTTGTGTATAAAGTTTATGTAAAATCGAGAAGCTTTTACCCCGAGAAAAAGGATTCAGCCTGGTAAAATAGATGTCTGCAGTATCAACGTAAGGATCCTACTGGGTCACATTTTCATCAAGATGAAGCGAGGGGTGGATGCAGCAGACCATTGTTTTTCGACACACTTTCTCTCACCCTCGCCCTCGCAAAGACAATGCGTGCCCGCTCCTTAACTCTTCCGTCCCCTCGGCGACGTTTCCCCCTCTCCAACTTCCTCATTAAGTAAATCACCATCGTCGCGGCTCGTTCCCGGAGCCAAAGTGAAAATTCCCCCATGGACCAGGCGAGATGAGAGCCACCCCCGGCTGCTATCGAAGGGACGCCCTCAGCTCTTTGTGCAGCCGGAAATCCGAGCTTGAGAGATTAAAACATTGAGATACGCGAGAGTGACATCTTTTTTGTTGTACGCGTGCATACGAGCAGGCGCAACTCGGTTAGGTTTGCGTCTATTCCCTGATGTCCTTTGAGACGCAAAATACGCCGGAACACAGTTGTTGGTGTTCTGACAAGACACAAGGTGGTGCAAGGTGTTGCAAACCAATGATGTAATTCGAGATAGCGGAGAAATTACGCACACTTTCGTGAGCGCACGAAAATCTAGCTGTAAGATCGAATGGATATCTCTATGTGAGATGAAGATTACGTCGGGACACGAAGGGATTTGCAAGCATTTAACTCTTGTCGTTAATAACGCGCTCGTGGATGCAATAGATTATATTATATTTGTATTTGAATATAAACCAAGTAAACATTCATGAAAATATAGAGGCAAGGTATTATTCGAAGAATTAATTCATAAGAAATGCGTAAATAGTGAAAGGTCCTATTTCTCCCCAAGTTGGCACCAACTAGCACGGATCAATTTATTCCTTGACTTGTAGCTCTTTGAGAATGTCCTTTTTCTCCGGTCGGTTTCTCGTCGTAGTGTACGAGATGCCGCGATAGCGTGCGTTTAAAGACTAATGTCATGTACGTTTTATTTAACATACATTTACATTCTTAAATTTTTTCATTTTTGTCTTGATATAGATTTAGATATAGATATACATATAGATATAGATATAGATATAGATATTTAAATTATTACATCGATTGTTAAATTAATGTTTCCAGGTGAATCTGTTTATCGGCATATTTCGATCTTTAAACCCTCTCAACCTCCATAGGAGGCCTTCATAGGAGCCGCGCGAGCCGGAGACGCGTAGGGTCGTACAGGTACGTGTGTGATTTTATGTGCAACGTTTACGCGCGCGTGTAGGGCCGAGAGGGTTGACTGGCTCCCCGGTCGATCAATAGCACCCCCACGTTTGCGTCCCTGGGTGAATGCATGCGATAGGCACCCTATTGCTATGCCACCCCGAAAGCCACTTTATATTTTAGTGGGAATGTTCTACAACCCTTCGGAAGACACTCTTGAATCGCGACGCGAGGTCACGCTGCGCTGATGCGAGCGAGCGAGCGAGGAAACGCGCGCGTTCACGCATTTCCCCGCGCGGCCGCGGATCCGTCAAGGTCACCCTCGCCGTATTTAATTCCACTAATTAACGTGCATGCGTTTCTGCGAGCGTTCGATGACTCAGTGGAACCTGAAGAACCGCTCGATAGTCGCGATGCAACGTATCAGGCTTGTTTTATCTGCTGGGTTCATGGCAACAAGATCGAAGATTATACATGATTAGCCGAAAAAGGCTGTATACGAGGCGAAACGGGTTCTCTCGCTCTTTGCGTAATCCGCGTTTGATTTCCTCGTAATGGAAATTCAATCTTAATTAACGTTCGTGTCTGATGCTTTGAAAATTCGATGGCTTTGGCAATTGAAATTGCGTAAAATGCATAGTAAGAGCGAAGAGAGATACGATGATAAGATGATAAGATGATATCAAATAAAGGTTCATCATCGTTGAAGTCTTGTATCTTACTATTATTATTTGGTATATCTATATTACATGAATCTCTAGTAGTAAACCGTATGCATATATATATACGCGTGAGATGCCATAAACACGTCTGATACAGATAATTGATAAAATTCTTGGAGAAGATATTTAGAACTCTTATATTGATTTAACTGCATCGATTGTCGACGCGATCGCGAAGAGGTTGCAGCTCGCTATGTGCAGGCAGGCTTACCCCCTTTAAATGACTTAGCAGACAATTTGCCCATTAACTCGGGCAACCTCTACCCGTAATGGAAGCCATTGTTCGACCTATCTTGTCAGTAATACACGCCGTGGCAACGTATGCGTTTACGTCGCGTGCATGTATTACAGGTAGCTGCCGTATGCACGCGTCGGGGACGTCGAGACGCTCGTGATATCGGGTAGACCATATTGTGCGTCAAGATGAGATCGTTCTATTAGGATTACATTAATTAATCTAATATATTACGCCTGATAGTCTCTTAGAAACTTCCTCCGGCGTATCCCCCCGCAATCTGCGTTTTGCCTTCTCTGACTTTTTGGTTAATTAAAATTGAATCTCGTCATATACAGATTATTTATGCAATTACGGTGTGTAAGAACATTGATTTAATGAAAAAACATTTTTTTGATAAAACGAACGTTAAATTTGTTAAATTGCTTGAAAAATTGCTACAAGTTATCTTTCATTACGTTGACAATGTTAAAAAAGAAATATAATGAAATTTTTTTTCAGTGTCTTCTAATCTTGAATACAAGTACTTTCTATAGAAGATTTTTTTTTTCAAATTGTGTAAAATCTTGCTGTAGATATTTCTTTCTTTAAAAATACCTGAATCAATACTGTTCTTTTGATGGACATTCGTTTATTGTTACTTATACACTAGTAGGACTAAGATGCCATCACTGGCACGGCGCGACGTGAAAACGTCCTGTCGCGATTAGGATAGCAATTGCAACAGGAGGTGGCACAGGACTAACAATGAGATAGCTGATAGCGCTGTAGAAACTGAAACGGGAGGGCGAAAGAGAAGACAAGAGATAGCACGGAAAGAGAAGGAAAAGGCGAAACTAAGAAATGGAGAATGTGCGCTGTTCTTAAATTGTCGCAGAATAAATTAAAAAGGATTTTCAAAGAGATTTAAGATACATTGTAACTTGCATTCCTCTCAATTATAAAAAAACATTGCAAAATTGACGTTTTTTATTTAATTAATTTTAACGTGTTATTGAATTAATGATAGCGATATATATTCCACTAACAACCAGAAGATTCCTTTTTTTAGCTTTCAAAGAAATTGTTTTCATCTAGTTGATTTAAGACTTGAGATCACTCGAACATATGTACATACGGAAACAATTTCTTTGTGCCCAAGAGGCTCGGACAAAGCAGTTTAAGAATTTAATTGGATATACTAGAGGAAAACTGTGCGAGACTTCGATTTTCGATCATGCTGACCGAAACGTCTAAGAAGAAAAGAGTCACCGGGAAGTTTGCGAATCAAGATTCTTCGCACAGCGTTTATTGGATCGTGACAAGAGAGGAGAGAGAGAGAGAGAGAGAGAGAGGGAGGGGGAGGGGGGG
>NW_012130083.1:499892-511307 GCF_000143395.1 Atta cephalotes
GAGAGAGAGAGAGAGAGAGAGAGAGAGAGAGAGAGGAGGGAGGGAGGGGGGGGGGAAGGGTCTAGGGAAAGGAGATCGAGGCAGAGGGCACTGGCACTCTATAAGAGGAGGAGCTCTCATTAAAAGTCGAGTATTAATATTTTAACGGATGCTCGTCACTTAAACTTTGTTGCGGTGCCCAACCAAGCTTTCGTCTCTCAGAAAATACCTTCGCAGATACTGGTTTGAACTTTGTCTCTCACGATCATTTCTAAGCTTTACAGGTACTAAACTAAAACATAACAAAAAAGAAGAGTCATTTTCTCGACAAAACTATTTTTATTGACGAGACAGTTTTGCTCCTTTTTATCGATCTATATCACCGTACAAGAAACGACGAGAGATTATATTCGATAAAATTGAAAATTAAATTTACAAAGCGACGCGAAAACGTCGTTGGCTAGAAATGCCTAATATTTTACAGATTCTTCCTAGTCATCGGCCGTTGCATTTCGACTGCTGTTTCGCTCAAAAAGCACTCGTATCAGTCGCAATGTTCTTTTACATACATAGGATCATACACATATACATATAGAGATATTTCATTTGAGTAATGAAAAAGTTTCGACGAACACGGACGTTGCACATGACAGAGTTAATTGCTTGGATACCCGTTCCTCTTCTCGCGAAAGCGGCTTGCGCTTGTTCAACGTCCAGTTTCGAATAACAGACCGCCATTCTTGTGGCGGTTGAGCGCCCCTGCACCCTCTCCATATTACATCCGGGATTAATATTAAATTTCACACGATGATTGCAATTTCATTACCCTCCCACCAACGGCTTGCCAGCTTCTTCTACTGTCGTCGTTCGTGCAGCCATGTAATAAATTGCCCTCTTGCAAAAATCGCGATTCAAATTGCCGTACCTGAACCGGCCGATGGAACCCGCAGGTGTCTATTGTTGCCGACAGGATAGTTCCGTCCGATAAGGATCTAAATGCAATATCGAAATAACGAGATGACATAATCAAAGTGACGCAATCTATTTGATGAAAGCTTTTGACACACGAGAAAGCGAGGAGATTTTAAAAGTCTACATATACACACTTTTGTGTAAAATATTTTATAATTGAATAACATATCGTAAAAAGAAATACATAATAATATTAATTCGAGTAATCATTCCTACATGTTATATAAAGGATCAATCGTAATTTAAATTGTTATGCATTCCATCCTCGCTAATTTATCATATGTTTAAAGTTTCGATGTAATATGTATACACGTTGGAGATCGTAACTGCGGGAAAAATGCTTTGATATATATCGCTAGTTATGATATTCCATTAGTATTTCACCCTCGTGCTTGATTCGACGCATCACATTTTTTTTATTTTAACTGTTTATCGCAAAATATCGAGGAATCCAGGGGAAGCATTTCGCGCGTAATATAAACGAAATTAGCGCTCGTCGAAATTAAATGGGCCTTTAATTAAATATTTACGTACGTTCTTTCACACAAACCACTACGTATCTTCTGTTTTTTAGCAAATATCGACTAATAAAGAGTACATAATTCCTCTAGCTCAATAAAAAATTTTATTTTCACGTGCAGATATTTATTGAGCAAACACGTAAATACATTCTTCGCATTTTTTAATAACAAAAATATTTTTTTTATAAACTAGATAGATACACCGTACAGAAAATTAAATGACGTTTGAATTGCATTTTTACGCTTGTCGTAATTCATATAATAATTTTTAAGCTACAAAATACGTAAAAAAATATTTTTTTTTAAATTTAAAGTTACAAATATTTTATTGGCATTCTTTGAGATACTTACTCCAACTCACAGGATCCAGATGATTCGAGCGGCACTGTCGAGTGATCCTGCTCTCGTCTCTCACTCGTGAGTTGCTGTTTTGCCATTTAACGAGTACGACGGCAAATAAATTAATAATTTAATTCTAATTAATAATTTATATCTAATCGAATAATCAAGGCTTTTTAACTTTTATTTCCTCGGCCCTTTTAATATTATATGTCTTGAAATTTGTAATGGAGATAATTAATCTAAAATACATAAGGTATCTTATATTATTTATTATTTGTTAAATTATTCTTTTTATTAACATTTTTTTATTAATTTCAATATTTATCATACTCATTTTGTAATATTTACAGTCACACACAATAATTAAGGAGATCTATTGGTTAGATATTTTCAATAGTCTTATGTAATTAAACTATTTGGAAAGTGTTTTCACGATTAAAATACTAGACAGCCAGATATCACGCTTCGTTTTTCAGATCAACATTTTCAAATTTTCTTTGATGACAAAATATTTACGCACACATCTCTCCTTTTGCAAAAAAAAACACTCGTTCAATTAACAAACTAGACCGAAGGAGTTTAATATCGAAATTTGATCGAGAATCAAGCACCTCGTGGTCCCGCGACACTTTCACGTGACTCCACGCTGCTTGTTCGTGATTGGCATGAGGAAAACACGTTTCAGAAGGATTTGAAATAAATTTGATCGTAATAGCGCGCGCGATTTCAGGGCCGAGGAAGATTTGCCTGACAATTATCAGTGTTGTTAGATCGAGGAAGCAAAACGTGGTCGGCGCGTGCTGACGGAATTCGCGCCTGCTGCGGACGACCGTGCGGTCGGAGAGCCGCGAATCGACTGCGAGGAGCCGCGGTAGGTCAGCGAGGCGCCATCTAGCGAGAATCACTTGCAGACTGAAGGCTTTTTAGACATTGGGTTGAAGTGGTGGAGTAGGGACGATAAGTCGCTGGAATATTCGAATCCGATGCTGAAGTTTCGAATCGTTCTTCGCGAATAAGCCGATAATGAAAAAGTTACTTAAAGAATTATAGATACATGGATAAAACAAATGAATGAAACAAGATAATGCTAGTCCTTTGAGAGATTAGTGGTTACCAATAAACATTATAGGTACATTGATCATTATCAAAAATTCAAAATTATTTTGAATTTTTAAGACCTCTTCAAGACCTACATCGAGTTTACATCGAGAAATTAAATTTAATTTGACGCGAGATACATCTTACAAGGCCATATTCGCTTGCATATAAAAATCTTTAAAAAACAGATTTGCCGCGTAATAATGGCAGTCAATGATTCAGCGAGATCAGTTATCATTGACTCGCAACTTCATCGAGAATCTTTGTCAGTTACAAGGACGACACATGTCATCGCGTCTGATTCGTCAAGGCAGCGGGAAGAGACGATAAGTGACGTCATAGAGATGCATTAATAGATTCCATCGTGGGTGCAGGAGTAACAAGGAGGTGGAAGGAACGCGGGGGTGGATGGGACACGAGGCCAAGCAGGTGAACGAGGTCGCCAATCGCGGCCAACATCGCGGATGGTGTTCCGTCTCGCTCCTCCCTGCTTTGCCTCGTGGAGGTGTGGTTTGCACCTGCGCTTGCGCCAATCGCCCCGCCTCTCCGCACCTGCGGCTTTTCCTCGCTTCCGCGTATTCTTTCCGCGACAAGACATGCGGGAAATGAGCTAAGGAGATCCCACAAATGAACTTTGGAGAATGGAACATATCAGGCCAAGTCAGCTCCCTAATCGAAATTTTTCGATTTATTCACTGGTAGAACTCACTTGTAAGATATTTTAAGCATCTATAAAATTGGTTTTAAAGAAATCCACAAGTTTAGACAAAACAAATAATAATGAAAAATAGATGCTTCGATTTGAAATCAGTTTGTGCTTGGACGGTTTAACTTAAAATAGATTCAATTAACTTGTTTAGAACTTACTTAATCCAATAATCTAAGGCTAAACTTTTCAGTTCATTCTAATTTATTAACTGAGTTTCCCACTAATTTGTTAAAATATTATAGTAATTAAAAACTAGATTAATTATCATCGCGTTCAAATACTGATGGCAAATGGATTCTGGTAGACCATATAGCATAAATTGTTTTATGAATAAAGTATAATGCTTATGTATTCATAAAATTTTTAGTCTACCTTATCTCATTACTCATGTATGATGTCATTCGACGACAAGCTACATTAGAAAGATTGGCACAACAGGGAGAATTAATTAACCAGGAAGCCGCATATGGCACTTTGATGTTCGACGGGCTTCCGGTGAGCCCATGTAAGGTCCAAGATAATCGACTTTCCTCGTTTGAGTTGTACCTAACCTCACAATAGTGGATTATCTATACAATCTGCTTCGGAAGTCCGTTTCTATATTGTTATTTACAATCTTATTTACAATCGTGTCTATTTTTAGTCCATTTTTAAGCTAATGATATGTCACAGAATACGAGAAATCAACATTAACAATCGTCGTCAGATAAGAATCTCCCCTTATTTTTTAAGAAATCGATTTTTTTACTGATTACAATCGCATGAAATAACGTCGCGTGTACGTTAAGTATTCGATTGAAACGATTACGTCTGATATGTTCGACAAGTATGGCTCTATCTTTTCTATTTATTTTATTAATTTCCATGCTGAAACGTGTACAAGAAGGCAGATGCAAAAGCGAGTGGAAAGGAAAAAGAGAGGTAGTATCGTTTAATGACACGTAACATTACATCGAAGATCTAATCTTTTACTTTTATCCATGGACACCTTTGCATGCAAAGGCTGTTCGCGTGAAATGGATAATAGTGATCGTTGCTACAAGGAACAGCATTAAGATATATTCGTTTTTACTGGAAATAAATTCACTCGCGAATACGATAAATGCAGATGAGGATCAGAAAAAGTGGCGACGGAAGTAGCGCACGAAAAGTTGAACTCTTTCGTTTAAGCTCTCCGGAATGTGTACGGGAGATCGGTCGGCTCTCAAGGTAAACCGGCAAAAAGCGGCAGTGAAATCCTGAGCGGGGATTAAAATTCGCGCCATTGCGGGACCGTTGATGTCGAGCGCGAAGAAAGTCGGACGGCGTTAAAGCACCGAAAATCGCGGAAAGCGATTCCGAAATGTCCACGTGGCTAGATGAGAAAAGGATGGAGAGGGGCACGATCGGGGCACACCGTGTCGTCCTGAAGTCGCCGAGGGAAAGAACAATGGTGGATATATAACGAGCAGAGGCGAAATAATACGCGGAAAACTCTCCCCGGCGGAAATCCGGCTTTCCTCCGGGGGACGAAATAATTACCCCGTGCAAATATTCGTAGGCGCGCTTACGGGGGTATCCCTCGTCTCCGTTCCCTCTTTCTAGCAACCCTCCTTTTCCTAAACCCCCACCCCTCCCTCTCCCCATCCTCCTCCTCTTTACTTCCAGCAAACTGGCTTGGTCAAGATTTACATAAGAATAACCTAGAACAACAATCCCTCGAACAATTACCTCCGTATTTAGCTGGCCATCGTTCCCCTTCGCGCGACACGCGGACGGTATATTATTCTAATAAGCCGAGCCGTGCCGTTGAACAATGATCCAGCACGTGGAATAGGGGATAGGAAGCGAAGTTATTTTTCGAGTTAGCGCGTTACTGCAGTCCCTGCTTCTCTTAAGCCATGCCTATCCGTTCTTCGGGATGTTACTTTCAAATGAGAGAATGATAAATAGTCTCACGTACAAATATTTTTAAATGATCTATGACACTTTTATTGAAAGCAACATGATTTCCAAAACGAAATTATTGAAGCGGCCGGTCGATAGAATACTGAACGTTTTTTAACACGTTAATACGTGTATACATAATTATTGTTAACAATTAATCACACATTCACACTTATATACAATTATATAATTCTAATAATTCCAAGAAAAAAAAACCACGATTAATTTAAGGTTCATTCCTTCATTTGCCGATAAAGAAAATACGAGTTTTTTTTTCATTATCGTGACATCTGATGGGCGGTAAGACGCGTTTCCGCGAGGCCGCATTTACGCGTCGAATAAATTAATTGCGATTCCCTTTGGACGTGTCGCCGCCGTGAAACGCGCGACGTCAACATTCGGGAGGCAGTATTTCGGTGCGGTGCACGCGAAATATGCACCGAATAAAGAAAAATTGAGCGGGATATATCGCAAAAAACGCCAGAGGGTCTCACTTTGATGAGCGTGTGGCGCGACGCGACGCGGCGCATTGCGCGTCGTCGCCGAAGGCTGGGTGTTGCAAGCAAACTCGCGCGGTGTTATATTTCAAGCACGTTTGTACCGACTTTGATTATCCGCGATTCGACCGGCCGTCAGTAACGCGTGGCCTAACGAACGATCTGTCTGATGCGATTGATCGGGTTATCGAATCATTTTCCGTATTCCTCTGCGCGCGCCATTTTTCGCACGCCATAAAGCTGCCCAACTTTGGGAACCAACATTGACCCTTCCGAATTGTCATGTTCATTAAACTTATATCAATTCGATTGCAAGACAATATTTTTATTTATGCAAAAGACGAATATTGAATGTTGTTTTATGATCTCGTCACACATTGGATTCGCGATGTCTTAGTTTACAGTTTGATACATTTATATATTTCTATATTTTAAGTTTTATTTATTTAAGTTCAAAATACATAATAAAAAAACTCGCAATCCATTTGGACAAACAAGCTTACCGTTACTTTGAGTTTCATTATCGAGAAAACGTCTTGACATTTTATCCGATTAATCAAAATTCTTTAAAAATAGAGAGCGAAATTCGCATTGACGTGTTAAATCACGATAAATCACACGAAAAAGTTTTGTTTCCATTCCGCGAGTTCCAAATATACCGGTTTCATTTGCATCTCCCTATACGGTTATATTTTCTGTGTCAACCATATAGATTTCCCAATTTGGCGGAAATCTGCATCGGGCACATCTATTATATCTATATCAAAACCCTCAAGTGCCGTGCTCTGTATCTACGAATAATTAGTACAGCACTGTTGAAGTTGGATTACGTCGATTAATTACGAAGCACAAAAGTCATTTTCCGCTTTGTGCTAATTATTCCACTCGCATTTATCTCGCTATACATTATTTCGTTACGCAAAATGTTTAACATAATTATCGTATCTTCTTGCAGTAACAGATATTTCAAAAATGATTCTACCTTAACAGAAATTCGGTACGTTCAAATGTAGCATATTGAAAAAGAAAAAAAACAAGGAAGAAGCATTAATATTATAATGCTTATACGTAGAGTTTCGCGGATATCTTGCAGAATCTGAAAAGTGTTCCTATTCCGTTCATGGTGCATTAAGCGTTCTCCAAATCTCGGCAAATCTCAAAGCGAGAATTAAGCCGATAGTCTCTGTCGGCTCTTCTTTCGCGGAACGGCGGAACAATAGAGTCTACCTGTGTTATGTCCGAGCTCTCGGCTACGGGAATTAAAACCAAGTAAAATCCTCCCTCTGCTTTTTGTTCCTACTTACGTTCTCTTCGTGTTCGCCCATACGCACGTATTTATTCACGGTAATCGTACGCCGCTAATCATATGCTTTTGTTTAACGGCACGTTTTTCAGTGTCCCAGATGAATCATCTCGGTAGCAGTGGTAATCATTTGCTAAAAAACAAAAAAACGATCGCGTTGCAAGTCGATAAAATATAAGAATATACAGTCAATCCACGCGAAATACGAAGGTGCACCACGAACCTGCACATACACGCACCAATCTAGCCGATATGAATCGAGATCAAAACAACTCGACGGTGTCGTCGGGGGAACATTTTTGTAGTTAAATAACTGAACCGTTCTACCTTCCGCTTTACCCCGGGAATGTTCCGCTTATACACGAGAAGAAAGAGGATAAGAGAGAAAAAGCGAGTGAGACAAAAAAAGGGTCCGTGAGTATAGATTCGACGTGCACGCGAGCGAGTTTTTTAATCTTTCAATGGGCCTCCTATGCTCTGGAAAGCTCCGCTCTTCCTATCCACCCCGCCATCAGCCCTAGCCACTCGATTCTGCAAACCCCTCTCAAACCTTCATCCCACTTCAACCCTACCACCCGCTGCCCGCTCGACTGCCTGTCTCTCGATATATTTACATATTTTCGTGATATTTCGCGACGTTAATCCCTGAGCCTTCCTATCCCACCCCTTCCCCTTTCCCACCCCTTTGCTCCAGCGAGCGCGAATTAAATGTGAAAACTCGCCTCCAGCTATTTTCTCTCTCTCTCTCTCTCCCTCCCTCCCTCCCTCCCTCCCTCCCTCCCGCGTTCCCTCCAACGAAGCTTTATTGTCAAATTCGCGCTCGGCTACGGCTTCCTCTCACTCACTCGGCGATTTTCTCTCGATGTTTTTTTTTCGTCGTCGGTGCTCGGTTGTCGTTGTTATTGTGTCGTTGCGTCGAGTCGTTCTGCTTTTTTCGAGTTGGCGAGATCAACGCGCAACGCAAGGAGGACACTTGATCGAACAATTCGCCAACGCGGATTCTTCTTGTCTGTAACAACTAACGGCGACTCGATCGAGTGTTATGTTCGGTCGTTGAAATTTTTAGGAAACGCAAACGCGAGGCGAGAGGACCCCGAAGGGATTCAAAGGCGCGGAAATTGTGTCAGCCGTTATGAAATATGTAGGCGTACGGCGCTGCTTGGCTGATCCGTCGTTTTACTTTCCTTCGTATAGGTGAAAGCAACGGGGGGGCTGATACCGCAAGCCGAAGAACATCTTCATAGCCGGAACTCACGTCAGATTCCTTACATGAAGCATGAGCTCCCACTGGGACTGACTGAGGTACCAAACACAAGTATATGAGATACGCATAGCCTACAAGAAAGCTCAAAAATAAACTCGCGAGAATATATATTTTAATGTGATGACGTTGGTACGTACAAACGCTAAAGTAACAATACGTCTTGTCTTCATTTGAAATGCCATTTGTGATTTATTACATCCCCGATTATTAAAATACCGAACGATAATATTGCAAATCTATCTTGACGACGGTCAATCGCAATAGGACAGCTACTAATTTTTCGAAATGTCCGAGAGCCATTGGACCAAAGTCGGTAATCCGTCGAGCGATCCGTCCAGCTCTCTACTCGAGAGAATCTGATACGGGGAGGATTTCAAGGGGCGCGAGCGGTCAAAGAGCGATTTTGAAGGGTTTGCTGCGGAAGATCCAGTCGGGACGCAATCCCGCAAACACGAGAGCGAAATCGATTCTCTCGAAGCGTACAACCCGTGGAAGGCCCCCCCCCTCTCTCAACACGCTCGATTTACGAGCGATTCAACGACACCGAGGAGACGGACGAGCAGAACAACGAGATAAGATTAGACATGGCACGAAAGCCATCCTACTTCCCGATGAGTTCACTCTCGCTGAGTGAACCGTACCAAATGTCCAGTGCAACTTCAGACTCAATTACATTGAGCATTTTGAAATTATTGTTACAAAAATTTGAATTTTGCGAACATTTTTTTAGTACGCGAAACGACATTCTTTAGTGATTTTAGTATATATAAATATCTAAACGAATCTTATAAGGTGTTTTCCAACAAGAGATACAAATGACACAGTGCAATTATCCTTGTCGTTTGCCATTATTGAACCAAGATGAAATGATCACTGTGTTACACTCTATCTCTTGCTAGAAAGTATCATTAATCTTTATAAGACAAAAAAGTCACTATTGTGACGCTGAAACAGTATCACATTCTAAAATAATGAAAAGAAAAAACAATGAATTTAAAAAATAGACTTTCATTCTCTAAAGATTAAAATATATCTATCAGCTCATACGATGAAGACATCAAAGTTGTTGGATTCTTTCTTTTCACTCTCGAAACAATGAACCCTTAACAGAGCAAATTATCGAATTGCATTGCAGATTGCATGATTAAATTGTTGGAGAGTGTGTCGTTCTATCTACATGCCGATGCCGGTGGTTAATCATGCGCTTTATGGAGACGGTCGCGAGGGGCCGATCGTCGCGAAGGAAACCGCTTCCTCTTTAGCGTCGCCCGCGATACGATCTCGGCGCACCGCACTCACGAGGATCTAATACGGTCGGAGTCCCTAATCTGATCCCGGAGAATGCCGGGAACGAAACCGTTCGCAGTTATTACGCGCGACTACGTCCTCGATAGGGGATATACACCCACACGCATATCGCCGTTATGGATACAAACACGGATGATAGTTGGAGAAAGATCGGGATCGTCCCTCCGGGCGCCAGTTGCACTTGGAAGGGTGAAGTGAAGAGGAGAAGGGCGTGAAGGAAGGACGCTTATTCCGTAAGCGCAATTTCTCACACGAGCTCGAGCCGAGCCTCTATTCTGTTACACACAAACATACGTCTACATCGATTGCCGACGATTCTCTCTCCATCCCTCTCTATCTCTCCCAGCTATCTCTCTACGAAGATGCATCTCGCATGATTGGCTGTTCGCACCACGAATGATTGTCAGTCTACGGGAATGCGGCTACGATTTATGATCAAGCGACAGCGAACGAATGATTTAGGCTCCGAACGATTGATTTTCAGGAAATATTCGTTAGAGCAGCCTTTCTCGTCGTAGAATGTAAGATGGAATATAAGCTTTTTGCGGGACGCGTCTTTTCTGTTCTTTTTTTCAAGTTAAGAATTATAGTTGTAATTATAGTTTGGATAGAGTCGTTGATCGCACGAAGGAATCGCATCAGGTAAGGCGAGAGATGCCTGTCGTCGTTAGTTGGCGGTTCAAGGTTGTTGCAATGCGCACATGACGTGGTATATACGCAAGGAAGGCATAAACCGAGACAATAGCTGCCTCGGGGTATTCGAGATGACCGCCATTAGAGGAACGCGTTCCCCATCCCCTTCGTTCCCTTCGCTCCTTGCTCGCTCTGCTCGGACCGAACGACAAACTCCGCAACGGCGAAATTTCACGCGCGCGCCCGACATTATGCACCTGCGAGAAAACCGACAGCTAATCGCGTTACCCCATTACGCTTGCACGTCGGCATTCGGAACTACGCGACTACGGGGAAAGCTCCTGTGATCAGCTTAGCGTGCCGCTCGCGGAAATTCGGAAAAGGCACCGATTAAGCCGTCGGCGATCGCACGAAGATCGGCCTTAAGGCAAGAGAGAAGTTTCGACGTGGCCGAATTTGATTTACTCGTTGGCACCATCTAAGTGCAAACGGTTTGTACGATCTACGATCGAACTCCACGTAGAAATCGTGGCGTCGAGCGAAACGGCGCGGGCGGCGCCGCGCAACTTGCAGATATCCGCAGTAATATCGGAATCGGAATCTGGAATTTCTAGCGGGAAGTTCATGGTGGACTACGAGCATTAGTCTCACGATAATCGCGAGCTTTGCAATGAGAGAAGCGACAAAGAGGAGATGGTGGGCGAGAGAGAGAAAGAGATTTCCGAGGTATTCGAAGCGCGAACGATAAAGGAGGAGTTTCGAGCCGAAGCCGAAGGGCAAGGGAGGTTTCCGTGCGAGGATATATGGAGAGAAAGGAGAGAGAGAGAGAGAGAGAGAGAGAGAGAGAGAGAGAGAGAGGAGGA
>NW_012130083.1:512510-516372 GCF_000143395.1 Atta cephalotes
GAGAGAGAGAGAGGGTGGCGTACGTGGTCTCTACGAGTGAGTAATAAGCACCTGCCCGCCTTGGAACCAGCGACTTGATTCATTTCGCGGTAAGTACAGAGCGCTCAGGCCTGCAAACGCCTTAGGCCGAGTTCACCGAGACTTTCCTGTTCTTCTTCTTGTCCGCCTGCCCATAATACCTACGCATTCCCGATCTGACAGGCCCACGTTTTCTTCGCTTGCGATTTCGTCTCAGTTCCCGTTCGCGTTTGCTTGCTGCCCACGCTGCAAACGCATCTTCGATTTCACACTTCTCAAGATAAAGCGAATAAATGGAATATGAACCGGAAGCATATCAGAAATAAGATGAGATGAAGATCGCAGGGAGGAATGATATACTTTACATTATATTTAAAACTTGCACGGAAAAAGGATTTGTTAAGACAACTAAAAACTTTATTGATTCAACAAATCTGCAGACGTAAATATATGGACAACTGTAGTTTTTTATGTTAAAGTAGCAAAGTATAGCTGAATGTACAATTAACGATTGTAGGTAATCTCATACGTTGTAAATTTCTTAATAATTTCTTTACTGAATCATCAATTCTTAATTGTAGATGTGAACTCGCCCAACAGGCTATAGTTTTGCTGAATCACCCAATCTCTTTTTTTTTTAGTGTATGACTGAAAAAAAGAAATATGTTTAACTATATGGGTATGTTAGAAGCGTCCTCGCGAAAAATGCGCAATAGTTTAGCGAGATTGGCAACTTTGTTATAATGTAGTATAAAGAAAACTACATCACATAATGTCTCATATAGAAAAGAATATTCCGTCGGCGTGGTGCTCGCACCACGAGGGAGTACATTGCCCCAGCGTATTTTGTAAAATTCAGAACTCGCCGCTAAGGCCTCGTTTCACGCGCAGTAAACGCGCTTCCAAAGTACAATTCCGCCTAGGACTCGAGAATATTTCACGATCTCGCGAAACGATCGGTATAGCACCGCGGAATCTTTATCGCGCGGTTTCACCGAGTAAATAGTCGGATTCATAACGTTTATCTTACCTTTTATTATTTGTGCCATATCATGGCTTGCTGCCTGCTTATGGACTGCGAAGAGATAACATTTGCATCTCTTCTGCAGTTTTTGAATGTCTTTTATAAAATAATTTACTAATGACAAAATGTATGAAAAAATTAAAAGATAAACTCTCTTTTTGTACTTTTTGCATATTACGAAATTAATTGGCCGATTAACGTTGCCCAGTTAGGTAACCTTTTCCCGATTTCAAACTTGTTTGTTTTAGACCTGGACGAGATTAACTAACTAAGCATAAAACGGCCATCGGACAAAAGCTGACGATAATTGGTTCCGAGTGAATAAGATTGCAGGAGGCAATACAAACACGTGGGAGGAGCAGGAAGGTCAGAGAAGATTCGCGAGAGGATACGAATTAATCATTCTATCGGGCCCGCTGGCGGTATTTTTGCCGAATATTTTTGAATTTCGGGCAGGCGACTATCAAATATTTGACTGTTTGCCTTCCATTGCCAAGATCCTTGTTGACACGGCGCAATTGATCGGGATGTCACTTTTGTCTTTCGCCAAATTATTCACGAACCGCCAACTCAATTCGAGTCACGGTAGTACCTATCGCCGCGGGATCGATGTATCGATCTTCAGATGAGACCTGATTGTCTCCATGATCATTCCTTAGTAGAACGCTAGTTTCTTCTTCTGCGAATTGACCATCATTATAGAAAGACCGTCCAAAAATTGAAGGTAAGAATCGATTCGCAAGCGATGATATTGCCTCACAAAGAAAAAGATGGTTTTATTGGTTAAACAATTCATGCGAAATCCAATGACACCTGACTTATTTTTGAATGATCGATCTGAACGTAATTTTGCTTATTCACGATGGTTAAAAAAAATTTGGAAAAATATTAGAAATCACAAATTAATCGGTTCGGTCCTCTTAAAATTCTTCGATAAAGCACGACGAACATACAACACGCGGGGAAACGCGAGCAGTTGTTTTTAACGGGTGGCTTTTCGCGTCGCCGCTGTTCCCTTTTCCCCGCCTAATCGCGAGTTTATGCCTTTATTCCGACAAAATAAAGGGATATCCCAGGGAAGCGTGCGATGCGAATATTCGGCGGCATGGAACATTTAACGCCGCGGCGCTGAGGCCGCAGTAAAAACGACGCCACCGCCGGTGCGACTGACAGGAAGAAAGAGAGCCGCTGGATAAAGGGGGGAGTGAGATAGAGGGGATGGAACAGTCTCTCGTATTTGTACTCCGACGCCGAATCGGTATATTCCCTGCCTGCGAAATTTCACCTGGTTTATATTTTCTGCCGTTTCCGGCACATCGCGTAATTTTCACCCCCTCTAAGCCCCCTTCCTCTCCTCGCTTGCCATTCCATCGGTTACTCTTCTCGCTCTCTCGGATTTTTATGGGGATAATCCACCCACCCCGCGACCGTATCACTGACACTTGTTTCGTCCGTCGGCAAAGGATGCTTCCACGCATTCCTTTATTCGTTCTATGAAAAGGAAAGATTGGTAATCGCGAAGAGATTAACGTTCTATTACCTCTCTATAAAGATAAAAGGGAGAATGATCGATTGATCACATGTTGCGTATAAAATTTAGTTGTGATAGAATCGATAATCTCCTGACGTATCTCAGTGACGTAAGATAAGGCGGTAAAAATCTCTCTCTGCGCGTAAATATAGTGTCCGGTAAACTTTGATATCGTGAAAAATATTTTTCGAGGCAGCTCGAACAGCAAGAGAAAGCGAAAATAAAAAGATGTGAGCACAGGGGTGGTTCACGGCGCAAGAGAGATTCGTGTGTGTAAACGTTTTTTATTTTTATTTCATCGCTTTTCCTCCGTGTCACATACATGCTGTAAAATCCACGAAACACATCCGTCTAATGTATGATCGTTCGTTAATTACCAGCGAGGAATATTTATATACATTTAATTTACTTTCGCTCCATTACTTTCGACAACGTTGTGCTCTATGAACGTTAATAATTGAAACAAGATGAATATGAAATGATAGAAACGAACGATGAATTTTTCCCGCCGCTCGTCTTTGCAAAAAGGCGTTTTCGATCGTCGCCACAGGACGCCAAATGGGATGGCCATGGCATCACCCTCTCAGTGTCAGTGGTCACGTAGGACGTTTTGACGTTGTACCGACACCACGACGTCGCCGAAAAAGAAGCAAGAACAGCACAACTGGGGAGAGAACGAGAACGAGAGAACGAGGGAGAGTAACGCGATTACGTCAGGTACACGACGGGGGAGAGGGGAAGGGGGAAGTTCGTGAAACTCGTACGTGGCGCGACGCAAAGTGGTCGGAAACGAGGTTATCATTTTCTCCGGGAAGAGCCGTCAGCTGGACCGACGGGAGAGGGGCAAGGGTGGAAACCGTTAGACACCGCGAAAGTTGACGGGGAAAACGTTTGATGGACGAATATTCGAAGTTTTGACGGGACCGTCGGCCGATCTCCATGAATTACGAATGAATTCGACCTTTTCCCCTCTCTTCCTCTGACTCTTTCCGCCGTCTTTTATGTCAACGTTTGCTTACCTTTTCGCGAAAACTGTGGTTATCGAGCAAAGTTATTTGTTCTAACCCTAGGAGGCGTCCAACTATTCGGAAAAGAAACGAATGACATCACCAGTCAATCATCACCATAAACAAGTCCGTTCAAAAGAAGTGGAGTGATGCTGACGAGTACTTGTGAATATTTTAGGAAATACGCGAGGGATTAAATGGAAAAATGTTCTATACAAAAGAATTTCTATAATTTTTAAGTATATATATATATATATATATATATATATATATATATATATA
>NW_012130083.1:519338-528234 GCF_000143395.1 Atta cephalotes
ATATATATATATATATATATATATATATATATATATATATATATATATATATATATATATATATATATATATATCTNTTCTCTTTCTCTCTCTTTCTCTTTTTCTTTTCTTGCTCTTTTTTTCTTTTTTGGTATTTGAACGCTTTTCAAATGATGATGAGAAATTTAACTGGACTCTTCTGCGCAAATTATAAAACCACGATAGATTTTGAATTGATCAATTAAGGTCGATGAAATGACTGCCGATTGGGTGAGCACTGTAGAGCAGGCTTTTTTCGTCACGACTTCGCTTTGTCGACGAATGATTATTCGTTGAATTTTGCCGCCCCCGCGAGCTTATTTTTAATAAGTAATCGCCGCGCCCACGTATAGTGTCGATTAATAATTCATATGTAAGGATTACGGATGGGTTGGCATGAAGTAATTAGCATATAGATAAATTAAGAGTGTGTCCAATTATTATAATTATGTAATTATGATAATTACTTGTCCATTTCTCATTATTCTTTCATTTAGCGATCCACAATCAAGATTCTAACAAGGATCGCTGATCTTAAAAATAAATCTCTCTAGTCATTCATTATTTTTATTTTGGATAAAAGAATTTATATATTTTTTATTGTTAACTTATATTCTAGAAAAAAAATTATGCATATTTCTGTATCTACTTGAGTACAATTTTGCACGGATCATTAATCATAATTGAAAGCTCTCTCGCCATCCGGACGACCTATCTTAATTATTTATTTCGAAAACGTTACATCAAACAGAAGCGAGAAATTAAATATCGTTTGCAGCGCTTCGAGTTTATGCGTTACCTGCTTCCTCATTTCATTTCATTTCATTTTGCGTATTCCGACCATTTTTTGGCCGAATATTTTTTATGATCGGCCGGCTGCCATCATTAACTTTTTCAAATAAATTAACGCACAAAATTCAATACCACGCCGCCTGATTCTCCGTATTCGCCTGTTCCCTGTTTTACATAATATCGCTATAAAATGGGGAAAAACGTACTTTGCGATTATCTCGATGATTCGAAATTGCAGCCGTGCTCACCACTCTCTTTTACATTTTATCTGTCAAAGAATATTATTAAAAAATGGTAATAATCGGAAAAATATAGTTATTCAATGAAACTGTGTAATCCATTTCTTCCCTTTGCACATTACATAAACTTTACTATTAGCGACACATAATGAATAAACGCGAAAAACGTGTTCAATGCCTAAAAACGAAATTGGAGTAAACGCGAAAAAATTCTTGTAACAAAACCAAGATCCTCTTGGTTAATCAAAGATTGTAAGGCTAAAACTTCATATAATGTCATATTTAGTCATATTTATATAAATTGACTATGATTAGTTAATAATTCTAGATATTGCCAATATTAACATTAGATTTGCAATAATTTTTGGGAAAAATATTAAAAAATAATGTTGACACATCTATCTAGAGCATTGCCCAATAGTTTAAATATCTATTTAGCAAAATAGACAGTTTATAACACTTATTTCTTTTATCATACATTGCTTGTGTTAATTATAATGATCTTGTAAAGAAATCTGTATTTAATAATTCAACAATTTTCTTTTTGAAGATACACAATACCAAATAATTGTCAGGAAAAATAATATACATTCACACAATCGCCTCTATAAATAAATTGCCTCTCTTATTATTTGATAAAAATTATACATAGAAAATAACTGCAAGAGTGTTTACAGCAATTACCTCGCTGTTCATTTTTTACAACATTAGCGCACATTCACTATGTTACATTTAACTAATATTTATATGATATACCCAATATCATATGATATATTCGCACGTGCCAATATCAGTTCGACACAGATGTAGCGATGGTCAGTGCATTCGTCAACGATTGATGTATGTAGGAGCCGTGTGTGTAGAAGCTGGCTTAATCCAAATCATGTTGGGTCCGACGACAAAGAAAATCCGACGCAGTGACGGAAAGTGGTTAGTAATTGAAATTACTATCGCGAATATAGTTCGACGAGCACGATTCGATAAATTCGATCTCGCGCGGACTGCGATTGCCCGCACGCGGGATCCAGCTCGGCTCGGCTCGGCTCGGCTCGGCTCAGCATGGCACAGTACAGCGTTGTTCGCCACCTAAATCGAGAAGGATCGTAATCAGCCGAATAGAGCGTGCACGAAATATAGGCGCTGATAGATCAAACAAACGTCGGATTGGATTATTTTTATCGTTGTTAATGGCGATGGCTCGGCCGGGTTTCATTTCACAAAGCCCAGCGCTAAAATCAATTCCCTCTTCTCCTCCTCTTCCCCCTTCCTCACTTCCGTTCGATACACACGCGATACCTATACTCTGGTGCCGCATCACTCGCGCCTATCGTGTATATACAAAAAAATATATCTCATAAACTCCAGAAGTAAAAATCTCACTTAGATAATGCTAATTGATTGCTAATTATTTTGGATCTTAAAGACGTAACACCGTAATAATGCATTTTTTCCGAATACATATTTTTTTAATCTCAAAGATCTCGATTGTTAGCTTATTACAAAAATGTTTTAAAGATACGCATTTATAAATAGTATTTCGCACATTTTTATTCATCACTATAAGCTTCGCGCGTGAAATGAAAAGCTCGATCATATTTCAAAAGCACGATTCCCAAGTAATTCATTGAATTTCAGCGGCCGTGGCTGCTTCTTATGTCACAAAGAGTCGTCAGAGAGCTTGCGTCGACCCCCAAGAGCTTACGTTACCTCTATCCGGACGTATTGTGAGGAATCTTGTCGCACACTCGCGGTGAATTGAAGGGAGAGCACGCCAGCGCAACGTTATTGAGACAGCATTTGCGTTTCGGTACGCACGAACGCTGTAAGCCAACTTCAATCGGAGGAAAAGCAGCGTGCGAGCGCGAAAGGTGAATGCGGACGGATGATGTGAAATGAATCGGGCAAACGGACAGACGTGACAGACATAATTCCCCAAGTAAGCAGTACTTAGGGGAAACCCGCCACCCGGGGGACACCTGTCGATTCCCACTGGGAAATATTGGACTGTCTTCTCGCGCTCGCTTTTGCGTTCGCGTTCGCGTTCGCGTTCGCGTTCGCCAACATTCGAAAAATTCTTTCCGCAACCAAGGCTCGGCTTTTATGCATCGCAACATCAAATTTCGTCCGCTCTCGTTGCTTTTCCTAAGGAAAGTGTCTTTGTATGTGTTTGGGTGACTTGCACTTCTATAAAAAGTGACGATAATACGTAGAAAGCAAGAATACAGATATCTTTTCACGTGTAATTAATCGTTAAACCTTGTCTCTCAGCCAATGTAGTTTGTAACATTAATACTGATCGAAACTTTAAAAAGTTTCGTGATATAATAAAATTATCAGACATTATCAGCTGTTTATGCTTAGGTCTGGATATCGCTGTCATCGTCTATCGACTTAATTAAACGACGTACCGTGGATAATTAGCAATGGGTTTCGTTACTTTGGCCGCGTGCGCTGCGTCCAGCGAGATCCACTTCATAAACAAACGGAACAGTCATTCAAACGGCCTCGCTTATGATTCGAGCTGCTAATTATATTTGCAATTAACTCCGAAGTGTGCTCGCGCGAACTGAATACATGAAGAGCGAGAAAAGAAGGACGAAATGGGATAAAAGAACAGAAAAGACGCGTATGTACAGAGAAAAGATAAACTGCCTAAGAGAATGCGAAGAGGAAAACGTATGATGAAATACAAAAGGAGGAACCGATTGACTAGCGTATTCTTTTATCAAACACTTATTAATTCATCATTTTATCCGTCATTAATTTCATATAACAGTTCCTTCAGTTACAGCCATGTAAGACTTAACAAGTGCAACTACTAAACCGGATGATATCGGAAAGTCGATGGATTTATGAGAATTTGCCCTGGAGGGTGAGAGCAGAGGGCAGGTAGGGTCACGAGGGGTCACGGCGGACCGCAACGACAGGCTAACACGATTAACTAAAAAAATATTTCATCTCGCAAAAAGCTCATAAATGAATTTTTCGCTCTTGGTCGGGCCGATCCTCTGTGAAAGCGTGCGTGTATGCGTATGCTCATAATTTGCATAATTGACGTCGGTTCGGTTCTGGCATAATGAAATATCCGAATGTCTTTTTCGACGAGCCTTTCAGTCAATCACAGCCAGTCCAGCAATTTTATTCGACACTAATTAAACCTGTATTTGAGTTCATTTTTTACGCGCGTTTGAAAGCCAGACAGTATAAATCTTCGACGGCCGGGATCAGTTTACCATTAAAATCGATTTACGACTTTCGTCAGAAAAGCGATGTCCATGTCGCTCTGTCAAGATTGTTTATAAAAATATTGAAAGATATAGATAATACTGAAGATAAAAGCGTTGAGCGCGATTCTTCGTACGATATCGTTTGATAATTTTCTCTCAAGTAATTAGAAATCGCTAATTGCCACGTTGACTTACGGAACATGATGTCGTTCTGTCTCATCCAACCCTTTCGCGAAATGTCATAATGAAAGACTTGTATACTATTATACTATTTGAGACTCTCACTAATTCTAACTCGGAGTCGTTTAACGGCAAGAGATGTGTTATTACTTTCTAATTGGGCCATTATTCACGAAACTAAATCCACGTAACTGCGGTACACGCGGTTTGTTCCGTGGTGACTATTGCAATACGAGACGTTGCAAAGCTAACTTTTAACATCCCTCACAAGCGGGGATACCAGTCGAACCTATCGTTATTCTGCTGCGTTCTGTGAGGAGAAGAGAAAGAGCTTCTTCGCAGCAATTGTACGATTGTTTCGCAACCAGGAATTCCGATAGGCGAATATACGATCGCGGGATTCGCGCTAGAGAAGCCTTCAAAGGAGGACAGCTTTCCAAACACAAGGACGACGCGACTGCATGTTTCGGGAGTTCTGTTTACACGTGTTCGCAAATACAGCCACAGGTATCGGAGCCAACCGAAGCGAAGAATTGATAAATTAGTTATTCCGTCAGTCGGTCGCTGCCGTTTCCGTAGCCACGTTTGATCCTAAGCCTTCGAATAATCATGTCCGTCTATATCGAGCATGAACACGAATTTCCTCGGTATTCCTCGGTATGAGCTAAGAGATGTCGCGAATTACTTTCGAAGCTATGGACGATTTTTACTAATTATATTCGCAATTATAATTTTTAAAAGTACACGGATCTAATGTAGAACGACTGCGAGTTGGAGTTAGTGAGAGTCTCAACTAGTATTTGGGCTTTTCATTGACATTTCTTAAAAGGGTTTGGATTAAATGAAATTGAAAGATGTCGTACTTCGTGTCTTTTGTAATAAAAAGCGAGAAAGATGAGAAAAGGAAGATGATTTGTCAAAAATTTCAGATTAATTAATTAATAACGTGAATTGTTGATATTACTTGAATTATTTTCATTCGTAAATGTTGTTTAGTTTGAAAATATCATTCAACGTGGGAACAGAACATCATTACTTGCACGTCTATCAAGAGAGCCAAGAAAGTCTAATTTGACCATTTCAAATGAAATGCGAGATCTGCGTATGAGTGAACAACAGTGGAGACAAAGCTACCGGTCGATAACACGTCGCTGCACTTCGAGCCGTGACGAGGCTGCGACATCGGGATTGTGATTAGGGACTGGTCGGCAAACAATGCCTAATTACATAATTATTGTGCTGCAGGCCGTAATTAAGACACATTACTCCGCTCGCTTGGTAATTCATTACGCTTAATGCCTTCCCTGCCTCCGTCGTTTCATCGCGGATGACAGTCGCGACGGTTCTACTAAATACCGTTACCGTGAAATATCACCCTGCCAACTGGCCGCTGCCAGTTTACGAGATCGCAATCACGATGTAGCCTCGATTGTTTCTGATTTGCTCCAAGCGACATTCTTGTTCTTCTTTGCAAGCTTTTATGCTAAATAAATTAAATCATATCTTCGATAACATATTTGTTTACATATTTAAATATTTGACGACAAGCGTATATGTAGTTTTGGCAATGACAAATTATTTTTTAAGAAAATCTTGGATATTAAAAAATGTAAAGAGCAGAAAATAAAGAATTTCGAATGATAAATAACAGCGATACTTGTACAGAGATGTATATGAACTTTGAATTCGACGAATTTTTAATATTATAAAATTTATAAAAAAAAATACACGTTTTCTATTTGTAATTCTGCAACATTTTGACGTCCACAAAAATCGAAGACGGACAAGTATATATATTTCCTCGTTAGACGTGCCTAAGGCAATGCATAGACGCAAAGCACGGATCCGGTGGGTTACATCGTCGATATAATTGTATGGAAATAAAAAGCAGTCCTTATCGTGAGGTGTATCTTCGCCCGCGGTAGAAGGGAGAAGTCAGAGGAAGCCTCCTTTGTGGGTGGATGAAGAATGGGAAGGTGGAGAAAAGGGGGCGCGAGGGATTTATGCCTCGGCTAACATTACTCTTAACCGTAGCTTATTATGGAAATTTCCTTAAATTGTGGGTTGGAGAACGTCGAGAACAATGCAAACAGAAAACGGATAATTATTGGACTGTGAATCGCGGCGAGGCACGACGCGTCATCACGAATGCCCGGGGAAAAGTCAACAGTCGATAATCGAGTCGCAAATATTCGGTGAGAGAAATAATAAATAAGGCGCATGCCGCGAAAATATTTGACGTTGTGACGATTAATAAATCGATTCGATTACAGTTTAAAATTTAGTCGGAAAAGAAACGCCTTGTCGATATTCACGTTATTACGATTTAAATAATATACAATTTACTTTTTTTTTGTGATTGTATTGATATTTTGTTATATTTTCGATTTTATTCCATCTCTCTCTTTTATCAAGAAGAAACAACGTATCTTGGCTTAAAAAATTTTCAACAATATTATGGAATAAGTCGAAACTGCATTGATCTCAACAAACATATCCGAGCTTACAAGCTGTCAGGATTATATTAAAATTATAGGATCATTACAAATGATTATAAGAATATTTTTATTTATAATAAGACTTAATCTATATACAAGATGTATACTAAATATGTTAAAAAATTTTTAAGGGGTTCCCCAAATGTAAATTCAAGCCAAAACACTTAATATGTTTAAAACAGCTTAATTTCAAAGAAACAGGGTGGTTTTTTTTTCAAATTTCTAAACTTAAATTCTTTTCATGACACTTTGTACATGTTTAAAGTTTCATTAAAATAATTCGAGTGATTTTCGAAATTTTTTGAAACCCTATATCTTTGAAACAGCCATTTCGGACACATAGTCGTATGAAATTTTCGTCTTGAACTTGTGTAAGGAATTATCCTTAAAATCTTTTAGCGTACTTACTGTATGTACATCCTTTCAAGTTATATACATATAACTTGAACAATATTGAATCGTCATAGCTTTCCGAAAAGTACACTAGCGATTGTTTCATTTTCCTAACTGATACTTACTGGGTATATTTTGCGCTGTTACCCGCCGGTTTGTTTAATCAGCAGGTGCGAGGGAAGGTTTTGGAAGGAAGCAAACAGTAGCCGCTATTAATTGAAGGAGCATCTGCTGGGCGATACGCGATTAGAGTTACAAGCACCGCGGCAAATATTGTCTTTTCTAATCTGATAGTGCCGGCGCACTATCTTGGAATTAGCGTGGACGAGGAATCGAATTCTTAGAGAGTTAATTGGATCCTCCTCGGGGATTTGGCGCGAAGATTCCACGCGCTCGAAGACAAACGGGAACGGCCGTAACCCTTCCTTCCTTCCTTCCTGTTTAACTAAGCTGCACAATGGATACACTCCATAGTGTGTTCTCACAGTCTCACTATAACTAATGGTATCTTAACAACATTGCGAAACGAGTCTGGGTCCACCGATTTTCCTTCTTTCTCTCTCTTCCTCTCCCTCCCTCGCTCCCTCTCCCCCCCCCTCCCTCTCTCTCTACCTCTCTCTCTGTTTTATCTCATGGGCTTATATTAAAGAAACTATTAAAGAAATGAATGCAAAACTGACGCTAAGCATTCGCATGACTAGGAATCGGTAAATCTCTATTGCAAATTCCAGAGAGATAGAACTTGCCCAATCCTATTGTCTGATAACAAGTGTAACTTCTTCTTCAGATAAACAGTAATTTAGTTTGTCGCTGCAATAAGCGAGAAAGGAATCAACGTTCTCCCTCCCCTCTCGCGAGATAATGTCGCAAACAGATCTGAAAGCACCGGCGAGACAAATGAGCGGGATTTGAATAAAAAGGAGGAACAGAGAGAAGTGGCGTGGGAGCGACGAAAACACTCCCGCGCGTCGATCGATTCAATTAAATTATTCGTATCCATCGTGCTCTGGACCACCTCCCCCGCCTCATCGCGCGCACGTCCCCACCAATCCCGCCGTTGGTCAGGGTAACAAACCGAGGCAATTAACAATCAATCACAGGTGTCTCTCGCGTCATTGAAATGACGTCAAACATTGTATTTGTGTAATTGTCCATTTATTCCAGTCTCTCGGCTGTCACCTGACAAATTGCGAGCCTCCAGTCCGCTCCTCCGCTCGTCTCTCCGTCCCTCCTCAAGCCCCCTTTCACCCCATCACGAGCA
This sequence comes from Atta cephalotes, assembly GCF_000143395.1. Lineage (NCBI taxonomy): Eukaryota > Metazoa > Arthropoda > Insecta > Hymenoptera > Formicidae > Atta > Atta cephalotes. Next base: position 527,947 of record NW_012130083.1, read on the forward strand.
CGCGGACCGGTCGCGATGCCGCGCGCTCGACGCATTTTCCTGTCAATCGCGAATGAATTGTCGCCGGTTATATTAATTAGCGGCGGCCCTTCGGGAATCGTTACCTACTGGATAATTGCGATCGTCGGTTCGATCGACATAACATACTTTCAGGCGTGCGTTCGTGCACCTGTACGCGCATAACCCTTCATTTTTGCTGAAGGAAAGAAAAGGAAGGCATCGCTAATTATAAATCCGATACAGGGAGTTATCTTTTTTTATTTTTTTTTTTTTTTTTTATTTATCAGG
>NW_012130083.1:530065-531466 GCF_000143395.1 Atta cephalotes
GAGAGAGAGAGAGAAAAGATACGACATTTAATTAATACGCGGGACACACGTAAATTTTATTCCGTCGAGGGTCGAAGCGCAAAAACGAAACGCGGGGGAGTGGAGTTAATTAATTATTCCCTTATTACGCTACACCAGGACGAGGGAGCGCGCGGGGAGTGCGGGAAGAGAACGAGACTGCAGTCGTCTCATTTCTGACTACCTAGCGAAAATTTCGCTAAAGTGCTGCTCATGTGGAAATGACATAATTCGCGTGCGGCAAGGGCAATTGGCAGTAATTAAAGTGGGGCGGTGAGAGAGGGGTAGCCGGAGAGTAGCGGGGCATGAATGAAATTAAGGCGGGTAGCGAAGATGACCGTTTACATGGGTCCACGTCTGCTCGACTACGCTCTCTGTGCCGCGACAATAAAACGAATTTGCATATGGGACAACTCGCCCCCGGACGAATGTCCCGTGTCTGCGTCTCTCGAGCAGAACATTTTCCTCGGATGGACGAACGAAGTCATCGGCGCTCCCAAAAAAGCCATGTATTAAGAATTTATTAACCGCCATCCCAGTGAATCGTAGGTATCTTCCATGTAGGTGCGTAGGACAAAATTGTGCAGCCAAGAAAGCTATTAAAATGTTTTTATGTACGTCGTGCTCGAATAAAAGAAATATCGTTCTTTCTTTATACTGAGATTCATGGTTGTCCACTTTATCTAATGTCCACTTGGGCTAAACGAGCTGCTTTTTGAAATAACTTGGATAACACGTTCAGTGTGAAATTTTCGCGCGACAGCAACGGCAATGTTCAGAACGTTTAAGAGATAAAACGGACAATGCCGAAATGTAAAAACATTCGCAAGGAAAACGAATGCTGAAGCGGAATATATCGCAATATTTTTGTGGTGAGCGGACGACGACTCGCGTTAGTGTGCGCGCGTGTTCGCTCGCTCACGCTATAGCGTATTTGCGAGATCCGCCGTGCTGATGGACATATAATGCAACGTGTGATTGTAGGCCCGCCAATCGCGGCCGATTGTGCCCCTGAAGGCCCGCTAACTATCTCAAACTAGCCCCATTCAAGCCTCGCGACCTCTCTCTATCCACCTCTATCTGTCTATATCCATCTCTGTAACCCGCCACCTCAGCCACTCTACCCCTTTCGCTCTCTCAACCCCGGGTCTCTTCCGACCATCCCTCCTGGTTGGTCTGTTTCCAAAGTGAACGCGACCGCGCGAGTCTACGTCATGTCTCTGCTCCTCCGGTTTCTCCGCGTTATATGCATACGCATACATATAATATACAAATACATAGATACACTTATATGTATATATTTATTATATATATATATATATACATATATATATATATATATATATATATTATATATATTAATATATATATACTATATATATA
>NW_012130083.1:531486-534418 GCF_000143395.1 Atta cephalotes
CCTTCATTTTTGTCTGAAGGAAAGAAAAGGAAAGGACATCGCTAATTATTAAATACCGTATACTAGGAGGTTATTCTTTTTATTTTTTTTTTTTTTTTTTTTTTTTATTTTATCAGGATGGTGCAACAATAAAGTTTTATTCTCCTCCAGTTTCGAATTTACTTTTCGCGGTCGCAGGTTAATGTTGTTGTACATTCATCGAGCAACCACAAGAGAAGGAAACTCGCTCTTATTCTCGAAGAACGTTACCGACGCGAATGCGAAAATCGGAATGATCGGTGTAACGCGAATTCAAAATACGCGTTGGTATTTGATTGAGACGTCACTCAAACGTGTATGTTGACTGATAGCCCCATTAACACGTTGACGCACTATCTGTGTTTGCCGATGCGCTCAGCGTCCGAGAGCGATCAAATCCGCGCAGCGATTTCCAAATATTTTATTACTTCCTTTATCATTTCATAGAGCGTATCACGCTTTAAGTCATAGTAGTGAAAATATATTTTGCTATCTAACGCAAATATCGGACGAATTGAAAAATTTATATCATCGCACCGAGGTTCGACACACAAGTGATGTATAAACGACGAAGCCTACTATTTCTTCATAATAATTTTACGAAGAGAGTCCTCGCCTTCATGGCGAGTGACCCAAAGACTTAGTGACGACGATAAAACTATAATTTTACTCGGCCTAGTAGAAAGGTCACGTTGATGACGACGACGATGACGACGACGATGACGATGACGACGACGACGACGACGACGACGACGACAACGACGACGACTACGACGACAACGACGACAACGATGACAACGACGACGAGGACGACCACATCTGAGTGGAATACCGACATCGGCAGGTATCTCGTAATCGACAACATAACCGGGGAAAAGTTCGGCGACAGTTCCTGACGAGTGTATCCGTCGTCGTGCTCGATCCATTAGTGTAATTGCAATTTATTTAGTAATTACTTTAATTAGTGAGCACCCACCCGTGCTTCAAGAGGTTCGCTGGAGTTGCATCAACGGGGAGAGAAACGGGGCGGGACGGTGGAACACAGGATGAGGAAGGAGGGAGGGAGGGAGGGCAGCGGCGGTAGGTAGGGTACTAACGGAATTAATTAATGAATTAGCCTTAAGGGATAAGGCGTAAAAACAAGCGGAGAATTGGGTTGAGGCGGCGCAGACGAGCGCCCGATTAAAATAAGTGGACTAAGTAAGCGAGTAACTAGCTAAGTGACGACTAACTGCCGTAACGTCGGAAAAGAAGAGCAAGGCGGATTCTCCGTGAGAATTAATGGTACCCCATCCCCCTCCCACCCGAAATCCTTTCTTATCCGAGTCGCTTTAATACAACCGGCCGGCCTGATGCAAATTAAACTACCTTCGGAAATCCTTTATCGCATTGCCACGCTTAAGAGACATTTGCGCGCAAATATTCCGAACTAACTCGATCGTTACTATAATCAACTCACGCGATTTTTTTCCAATAACTTTTAACTTTGAAAATGATTGCGTGGAAAGATAAACTCAGACACCCTGTATAATATAAGATAACGATCGAAATTTGTTAATCGAATTCGATTTGAGTGCTGGTGTTTCTATACTATACAAACAGAGATAATGATGGCCATGGTGTTCCGTTTTTTTTTTCAATCAATCCAAAAAATAATCCGTTTAAGTACCAATATTACTTTATAATAATCTTGAGAATTATCGCGTAATTTAATTACGTACTTCAATTTTGCACCATCAATGGTATCTGCTCAGCTGTGAGATAACTTCTGTTTAGTAACTAACAACTTGACACTACCAAGGCTGCCTTGTTCTGTCGCCGCTGGAAGTTATCATGTTTTTTTTCTATAAACCTGGCTCCAGCTACAAATCAGTTTCACGTGACTCGCGCGGTCGGGCCGGCGACACACTCGTGCGGAAACAATGCCGCTAATGGAGAAAAATCGTCCAGGTGTGATAACGCGGTGCCTTCGTATCCGCTAATGTGCTACACGATGTGCTACAACTACCCGCGCAATTAAGCGAAACATGTCGTCGGGATGTTGGAAAAAAAATAAACTGGTGTTGTCATTAAAGAATCTTTTTCGTAGCTAAGCATAACTAAATGTGAAACAAAAAAGAAATATTATATACATTAAATAATGTGACAGAGATATACAGCATAATGAAACGACTTGATTACATGCATGATAACGCATATGAATTTGTAGCGAAAATTTCCGCGCTATCAAGAAAGGCTATCATTGAATTGACGTTCGATCCTACTTGGCTTTCTTCGGCGATTGATCCAACAACAAGTGCACAAAGTGATCCATCGAGGTCTCACGATTGACCTGATTTTCCACAAGATTAATTCGCATGATTCACTTTCGGAATCGTGTCTAGCCTCCTGGCACAGGGGCTTTATTTTTCTGCCCATCCTCTCTGTCAACGTGTAGATATGCGACGATCCATATAACCAGAGGTAGGTCGACGAGAGATTCGACGTGACTGAAAGATCTCTGCGATCCTTCGAATTGGAGGGAATCGAGAGACTGTGAAATTTTCATTCGTGCTGGCAACGCCGGAATGTCGCCGCTGACCGCTCGCTGGGAATTTCGTACTCCGGCCGCCTAATAACTCGAGTAGAAGAGGGATGCTTTTCTGCAGATACGACTGTAACAAGGAATAATTGAATTAGAAGAACAAATGGTCTCTTCCTTTCGCCTACAGATATTTTGTTAATATTTCCACGACGCTACCACTCAAAAATATTTTATAATCCCGCGTATTCTTATCATAGACAATATAATGCATTTTTTATACTCGCTCCTCAGATTATTTTCAATCAACCATTACGATTGCGCGCTTTCATAAAAAACGAGAGAGAGAGAGAGAGAGAGAGAGAGAGAGAGAGAGAGAGAGAGAGAAGAAGA
>NW_012130083.1:537430-545395 GCF_000143395.1 Atta cephalotes
TATATATATATATATATATATATATATATATATATATATATATATATATACTGACATATAAAAATATTACTTCATATTTTTTCTTCTACACACTTAACTCAATGTACATTAATATATAATTTAATAAAAATAAACAATTCATTCAAAGCTAATAAAAGTAGACGGAGGTCAACGATACAAAACTTTAATTACTATTGCACAAAATTTCTTCATTTTTGAACGTTTTATATATATTACTAATTTCATTTCCTTTACTAATTTGTATTTTTAATATAAATATGTATAGGTAAACAGTAAAGTTTAAATTAATGGCAGTAGTTATGGAAAATTATAATTTTACTTTATGAGAATTTTTAATAATTAAAATACCTATTTATATATTTCATATTTGGCTTTCTAAGGCTCATGTAGAAGCCCCTATGTATGGGTCTATAATTTCAGCGGGAGTATTATTAAAGATAGGCAGGTATGGGTTAATTCGATTAATAGAAATATGATTATTCAACGAAAATGAGTTAGGATATGTAATTTCGCTGAAGAGAACTCCAAAGAGAGCTGAAACGTTCAAAAATAAAGAAAATTTTGCGTAATGGAAAGTAATTAAAGTTTTGTAATTGTCGTTCGGTACCTCCATTTGCTTTAATTCTTATTAGCCTTGAATTGATTATTTATTTTTATTTTAAAGATTGAGAGTCGTTTTGAAATTTTTTATATATATAAAATTTAATTACGTACATTAAATTCAATTGGTCCATTGTTCAAAATTGAAACATGTAATTTTGATAATCGGGAATCCATTTTATATATAAATTTTTATAAATACGTACTTTGAAAAAAAGAAAAAATTAACTATAAAAACCAATAATAAGTACTTTAAAATCTTCTAATTGCCAATTCAACATATCCATTGATAGCAATGATATATTTGCAAAAACGTATATTATGCCGTTTTCTATAGAACAATATTATTAATTAGATTGTGATTTTTTACGAAGAGCCGATAGTAAATTTGCTGATAGTTGCAAATCGGTTGATACAGGTACACATCCATCTACCTCTCGTGAACATTTTTGTTGTGGTAACCACCTATAAAAGAGTGATGTTTTTTTTTGTTGTAATAAAAGTTGTAGCAAAAGTTTCTAAACGAGTTGATTACCTATGTATCACTGGAGAAAGCAAATTCTTGTCGATCGATGAAGGATTTTGCACACCTGTCATACAAGTAACAATCGCACCCACCACAAGTACCGCCAACGTACCAATAGGAGCAACCCAGTGATAAGACAATCGATATAACGGGAAGACATTGTCTTCGCTGCATAATGTATGCGTTTGTTAATTAGAACCAAGATTAATTCAATACAAAAAAATAATAATAAATAAAAGGAGGGACTTACTTGTGCCATTCAAATTGCTTTAAAAAATTTTGGCTCACATTTCCCTCGCACTGTGGCACTGGAAGTTTCTTTGGCACTATGAGACCAGAACCAATGGCCGCATTCGCACCAAAACTGACCCATCCAGACATAATGAATCCTGCAATAGTACCAACAAAGGCACCCTGCACAAAACAAATATACACGAAACAATAGTTTTTTATTGTAAGAGTTTGTTTGGAAAATAATTTGTTCATCTGAAAGTTGATCACATTTTAATCTATACCTTGGAATTTGCCCACGGAAACAAGATACCCAGAGTGAAGACGCCAAAGGAAGTTCCGGCAGCGATAGCGGCTAAACTACCCGTCACCTAAATTGCAGTAATAAAAATTACAGCATTTTTAATTGCAGTAATAAAAATTATAGCATTTTGTTGATGTTTTAATATAGATTACAAATGAAATGATAACACTGAACACTCACAGATAGAACTCCACCTAATTTCTCGATCAAGAAAAGCAAGCATAGCGCCATCACACCAAACAGGACGACAAGAATTTTCACGAAAATTGTGGAACAACGATCATTGGGCTTCATTTTAAAGCATCCTTTAACGAAATCCTCCAGAATCACAACGGACGTCGAGTTGAAGCCTACTGATAATGAGCTGCGAAAAAAGGACAATTTTCATATTTGTTCGCGACAGATCAACAACTAAACATCAAAATTGCTAATTTTCTCATTCGGTCAAATGATTCACATCAGCTAAACTAAACAACAAATAATTGAACTTTGTTTTTTTATTTAAATTATAAGTACAGAGAAATTTGATAAAGATAATAAATTATTTTATTTATTTGTTATCGATTTGGTGCATAAAAAAATTGCCCGTTTTATTTTATTAAATGAAATTTATTTTTAAGAAAACCATCCTTTTTATCGTTGATCGAAATATGTTGATTGAGGCAAAAACATCTCAACAAATGAATATTATATCTTACTTAATTAATATATTAATAAAAATAAACATAGAAAACATTTGAAGAAATAAAATACATACATATAATAGAAAATATATTGGTTAACCTATATAATTTAATAAATGTATACTAAAATTTAAATCTTTAATCTTCTGCGTTTCAATTTTCTTTCAAAATCGGCACGAACTTTTCGGATAACTCAATATTTATTGATACATATAGAAAATACATATGGAAAATATATCATTGATAAATCTTTTCTATATGTGCGTATTTTACTCTTTAAAATGTTTTTTTATGTTACGACATGCAATATTATAAATAGAATTCTGTCGAATTTGGTTGCGAATTATCGTCTGAAGTGGGCTTAAGATGATAAAACTTTATTGACAAACAAGTGAAATGCATAATAACGAAGTTAACTGCATATCTTAACTTTGTAAATCCTACATTTCGTTTATTTACAAATTATATCTTATCACTCCTTATAAATTACCGTTAATAACGTCTACCTAGCTGCCCCCTCCCTACCGCACTTAATCAATTCTTAATGAATAAATTATATAATTATGCGTTCTTAAATTCCGTAAAAAAAATTTTTGTAGGAGGCTAGTCCCATAGTCCCCCAACTAACAATCGCGAAAAAACTACTCATATAGACAATTTACTTATATTATAGACAATTATTTATATTAATTTGATTTGTGATACCTGAGTGCTGCGCCAAAAATTCCGGAAATAAAGAGGCCAGGTATCCCATGTAAATGATGAGCAATTTCCATGACATAAGCCGGCAATAATTGATCATCGGCTGTAATTAAGCCAGAAACTCTTGGATCACATTTCGGTGGCGACCACCAAGCGAGAAGGACTAGTCCACACCAACAACATGTTGAAATAAACACCATTATGCTGATGGTAAATATCGCAATGGATCTGTAATTAGGATATGTAAAGATTTGCAACATTGACTATATTAATATAGACATATGTATGAATAATGTGCCCACGCACGCACACACGCACACACATACACACACACACACACACACACACACACACAGAGAGTACGATTCATTCGGTATTCTTTTTTTAGAGTTTTTCCGAATTGTTTACGTATTTTGCATCAAAAGAAATTATGCACAATCAAAAGAAATTATCTTTCACGAATTTTATCGGCAAACCAAGACAAAATCTAACAGAAACTAAAATGATAAATGATGAGCATTTTAATATTTCTATAAAAAAATATACATATATATATATATATATATAATAACATTGTTTATAGTATTGTGATATATTAACTTTTAATTGTAATAATGTTATGTTATAAATTGTATTATAAGATATAGCTATTATGAGATATATATAGAGAATCAAACATACATTTATATATAATATTTAAGTATACGTATAACATAATAGCTATATACGTTATTATCTCTTATCATTTTATAACAAAATTATTATGAAAGTTGCTAAAGTAATCGATACACTCACATTTGAGATATTTTTGTATTTTTTAACGATATATATCGTTGCACCATAGTTTGATTGACAGCGATATACGAGGTATTATATAACCAAGAACCAATCAGTACTGTCCAAAAGGTGTGTCTCGTGTAGGGCGATGGATCAAAACTATACAATAAGTAAAAGAATACGAGTGAATATTTGGTATGTTTGCGCAATATAATTTTGATGACATTCTTTGAATTCTTACTTAAAAAATTCGATGCGATTGGCATCGATAGCTCTATTCCAAATTTCAGACGCTCCCATTTGATAGGTACCTAGAGAGGCAACTGTAATAACTGCTGCTATCATCACGCCGACTTGTAATGCATCTGTCCAAACCACTGCTCGAATACCACCCTAATAAAAGATCAAAAAACGAAGATGCGTGTAGATAAAGTGTAGAATAAAATATTTTATTTATATAAGACACTCTTGAATATCTCGTAAAAAATGATTTTACTACGTAAAAAATGATCTGCATGTATATCCATACATATTTACATGTATCTGTATTTAATCAGTTTATTTTCTTTTGTAACAATCATCAGAGTTAAAGTAAGTTAGGAATTTGATTATGCTTCATCAATTTCTCTCTCGATAAAAAGCGATATTTCCGCGACGGTATTATCTATTTCTGAAGAATTAGTGGCGTTAGTGGCGAATGCTTTTTCGAGTGCATGCAATTGCATATAGTCCACAGTATGCTCGCGCGTGCGCAAGCGGCATATAATAAACAAATTTGTAAAGAGCCACTCAACCACGATAAATTCTCATTAATACGAGATCCAACAAATTGCTCGGATAATTACAGGCGCGCGATCCCGCGATTAATCACTTCAGCGCCGGCTTTGTGATCCGCTGCTACGATAACATCCGCTCGACGTTCTCCGCGCCATTGTTTCCCCGCGCCATTGTCGGGCTTTCAGTTTCCGTCCATAAACATTTCCAGTACTAAGGCTCTCGCGTGAGATTCTTCGCGGCATTGTCCACTGAAAATTGTTTCCTACGGTAGACCGTGTCCGAGGAACTCCAGCCATCCCGCGGGAATTTGGCGAACGAGCCTCCCCCGGAAAATTAGCTTAGGCTTCCGTTCTCTCGACCGCCACAATCATTTTCATCCCCCCTGCGTATACTATTCTTGTTAACATTTAAGTATAATATGACAATCTTACGATTTTTTCATTTTAATTTTTCTTTTTTTAACCTTAATTTACGAAAAAATTAAGTGGCACGAAATCGCAACTTACCAGAACGGTGTAGAAAACACATACGATGCATACGATGCTTCCGATCAAGTGTATATTGATACCGCTCACTGTAATGAATTATCGAAAGTATTAATGGAAGTAGATTAAAATCTTAACGTGAATAATGTAGCTATATAAAATACCTTGATTCAATGCCAATGCAGGGACATAGACTACGATTGATTGGAAAAGAATCTGAAATTAATTGATTCTTATTTAATTTATTCTTTGAAATTGTCATGAAAGCATAAACAGGCCAGATGTAGACTTACCACGTCAAAAACAAAAATTGAAGAAATCAGAATCCTTACGGTACGATTGAATCGAATTTCCAAATACTAAAAGAAGTGGACCGTGAAAATTGTGTCACGAGAGGTATACTAAACGGAATTAAATGGAAAGAACTAACCTCGTAAACAGAGTTAAGTTGTAAGGTAGTAAAGACAGGAAGATATATAGTAGCGACCACGATACCGGAAAAAAAAATCGAGAAGATCGTGATCCAATATTGCGTGCCAAAGTTGTAAATCTCCGACGGAGTACCCAAAATCGTCACGCCTGATATGAAACTACAGTTATAGATTGGATTAAATATTCTGCATAATTAATCAATCAAGCCCGAATTACACGATAAATGAGATACGAATTATTTTTTACACGAAAAGGATTTTAATAAAGTATCTAAACATTTAGATACCAATCTAAAAATAGTTTTGTTGAATCATCAAAATAATTAATTAATAACCTATTAATTAATTAATCCTATAAAATTTTTTTGTAACAAGATTAATTTCAGATCTGTATATAGCTAAATTTTTAGATACTTTATTAAAATCATCCTTTTCGTGTTACTTTAGTAAAATCATTCTTTTCGAGTATGTAATATTAATCTCTAAAATTGAGGTGAACATTGTTATATGAAAATATTAAAAGAGTCTTTATTCTGAATTAAGATGTGAAATTTATGATGGCGATAAAAAAAAATTGTTTAACACTAACGAATTCTTTATTTCTTCTGTTATGTTTCAAAATGTTTTAAATCTTCATTTTTCATTCATTCCTTATTTCCTTTTTTCTTTTAATAGTCTTAAATCATATAGAATAACGAACCAAGCTTACCTAGCGACGAGAGAAGCGGACACGGGAAAGAGTCCTAAGCTTCTTCCTCCAAGCAGGTAGTCCTGTGTGTTCGACTTTTGCGCTCTTCTGAAGTGCCATAAGCCGGCTGCGGCAGACACGAAGAGCATAAGTGCAAACACCAGCCAATCGATCCAATGAAAGTATCCTCTTCCCGATACAGCTATCATCTTTACTGAAATCAAAGAGTAAATCTATTCAATGCATTCGAAATGATGCATTATGCTTAACTAAATTTTTAAATATACATTTTAAATATACATTTTAAATATACCGCAACATATAATTACTATAAAATACAATTCTGCTATATTCTTAGCATATCTTAATCGCCGTTGGTTAAGTTACCATATATGAATACATAATTTATTACTATTTAGTTATTTTTATTCTATCAAAACTTTTTATATTTCAACTTCTTAATTCTTTTTTTTTCTATTATTTAATTGCACTATTATTAACTTTTGTTAATCAAACTTTTATTAATACTGCTAATTTAAATCGTAAGTGCCATTTAATAACAAATATTACAGAATCGATGATATAAATCTTAATTAATCTTGTTGATTGTAACTGCTTGCAATGACAAGGATTTTCGCATATAATTATAATAATTATGTTAATTTTATGTTTATTTTATGTTTAATACATTTACAATACATGAAAAAAAAAATTATTTCACAATCACTTTACTTTATTTGCATCAAATCACGTATTGTATTTCTTTTAGATCAGCGAAAAAATTGTGAGTCATATCTCAGATTACAAAGTCGACAATATTTTTAATCCGCTAGTCCTACTGCAAGGACTATTGACTGACGCATCGCCAAAAATATTGCGTCAGTTTTTTATTTATTCTTGTATAAGTCACGTTTTACTGTACTCCAGCGTCTATCAGTGTAGGCAGTAATTAAATATCACGCGTTATAATAAAAATATATTAAGGATGTATGTCACGTCATCAATTGATCACAAAGGATATTGCAAACATATCATTAATACCCGCCATCGTTAACGTTTCCCTGTTAGAGAAGCCACTGACCTGTGACTTCTTCGCACGTGCTAGTAATTTGGTCTTGTTAACGTTGAATGACAATCATAGCAGTGTTCTCAGTTCCACAGTTTGCGATGCCATCCCTCAAATCTCGTATTTCCGTTCTACATTAACGAGCGAAGTGAATTACAATTATTCGTATATTAAATTATGATCTAATCAGAGGAAGATAATTTAATCAAAGGGATTTTTAATCGTGACTAAAAAGAATTAACTCAATAAAATTAATTGAAAAATTTATAAATCACTACATTATTACGAATTCCTAGTTGTTTGATATATACAGAGTATTTTGTAAAGACTGTAACAATACTTAGTGGTAGATTTCTAAGATTCATTTTAAGACGAAAATTCTAATATCAAAATATCGAAGCTAATATGATCTTTATAAATATTTAAAATTAGTAAATCATATTACCTTTTGAGCGTTCATAATATGTGCTAAAAACAAAAGTTTCGTTGTCGCTTTTTACTAATATCGATATAAATATTATGCATACAGAGATAAAATTATTAATATTTCTAATTATTAATATTTATTATATTAAAAAACTTTTTTCAACATTTTGGTATTAAGATTTTCGTTTCAAAATGATCTTAGGAGTTTCCTCTCAAGCGTTATTACAGAATATTCTGTGTATGTGTGC
>NW_012130083.1:548580-553768 GCF_000143395.1 Atta cephalotes
ATGTGTGTGTGTATCTCACATTTCTATTTTTTTATATTCAATCACATTTTGAATATTCTTATAATGTTATTATAAAAAAGTGTCTTTACCGATATTAGAGTTTATTTGGCAGTAGATACACTATTTCTAGTCACATGAAATTACGGGTTCAAAGTTCTGTTATTTTCTGATCAATCAGGGTCAATTGCCGAGTCGCGAGCGTTAACAAGCGGAAAGTTCGTTGGTAAACCGATTGTGAGACCATATCGGTTTTCATTACCGTTCTCAGTACAATTTGCATTGCTAATTAATATTCAAATCACCAAGGCTATTCTATGTCAAATGTTTGAAAAATTACTTGCATATTCGTCAATACCGCGAAATTTAATACGCTTCTAGAAGAGTTTCTTTTCTGAAGATAGATAAAATAGCATCTCATAAACGATAATTTAGATCGAAAGATATTTGATGAGGAAAGCTACAATTGGACTGATCTCTATCATTCTATATAAAGTCCAACAGTTAATCAACGTAATGGAATTCGATATAGCCAATACATAAGCGAAAGGACGTTTAGAAATTGGATCAAGGATTTCATCAAATTCGAAATTTTTCAATTCCGTTTTAATTGGAGTACTTCTTACTGTCACAATTATTTAACAGTATAACATATGCTGAATGAATGTAATTAGTCGCATCAACAGTGGATAATTCGCATTTACCGACCATTATGACTACGCACGAAATAGTCGACAGATGATACATGCTTTTATGTTATTAATAGTTCTTATATTTAGTACATCTAATTACGTGATTCACCGAGACATTCGCGAAAATGCAAACAAGAATTCGAATATACAGCGATGCATGAATATCCTTAATCAGCGATCGGTAAGAGATGTGTAATGTGTTTGTTTAATTTTTTGCTTTTGTCAGATTTTTCTTTTTCTGAATTTCCCTCGTTGATTTTGTCTTTGTATAATACAAACATAATTGATGGTTTTTCTTTATAACTGAAGAAATTAAAAAAATTCTTTCCTCTTTGGCAATCACGTAGAAGAACGAAATAAATTTTATAACTGCTTTATGTCGTATTTAAAGTGTCATAACAAACAGTGTCTAAAATTCAATCATCCTATTTTTACCGATTGTCAAATGAACTACATATGTTCGAGCATAACAAGTCATTATGATATTAAAATGATGTCAAAATAACTCTAAAATGATCATTAAAAATCATTTTTTAATTATTTCCGAATCATTTTAATGTTATTTTAACGTGACTTGCTGTTTTTTGCTTGAATGTAGCATAGAATGTCTCATTATACTAACTATACTAATCTGGATTTATTTCGTGCAGTTCAGAGAACTGGCCGATAAAAACCTTTGAATCATATCTAACCGGTTTGGTAGCATAAGAAAAATTAAATCTATCCTGATATTCAATATTAAATGTCATTCAATCATGAACACTGGAGGAATTAAAAAAAAACGATCTTGTTCGCGTCTCTATTCTCATCTTGATAAAAAAATTATATTATTTGACTTTTTTGAAACTCGTATATTCGAAATTGTTGATGCATTACTAACCTTGGAGCAAAAATTAAAACTCGAAACTATTTCATTCCAGTCCGATTCTAGATTTCTGTTGTACCGGGTACTGCTACACTATATGGCGGTGTTTTCAAACCGCAATCCTTTTTCCTCCAAATGACAAACAGTGATTGTCGTTTTTTTTTTNTTTTTTTTTTTTTTTAACAATATCAATACGTCTGTTCTATTTTTTCCTTCTCTCTTTCTTCGTCTCTTCCCTTCAAATTCCAGATCTTTTTTTATTGATTATTCGCGAATCACATCGTCAATACAATCGTAGCATTCATTATCTCGGATGAATAGAGAATCAATAGTAAAAGAGAGGGAAAATAGTGGGAAAAATGTTTAAACTACTTTTCGAAAATTTGCCGACTGAATATCCAATCTCACGCAATAGATTCCTATCGGGAAGTTTTGACCGTTTGATTCCTCGTGAGACACATGGCGCGAGATTTCACCGCGCGATGACGCCAAGAGTATGGAATTCCTAGTATTCCTCAACGACGGTGACATATGCTCTTCGCTGTCCTTGCCTTTCAAGCGCGTGGATGTCAGGCTATCATGCACTAACAGACGCGAGCGAAGTGGGACACGTCCGTAAGCAACGACCGCGATCGACTGAGCCGCAGCTCGACAGTCTCGACACCGTAGCGACGATTACGTCGCGAACACAAATCACGCGTACTTTCGCTTAAAAAAGGCACCATTGACAGTAGCAGTTAGTATGTACAGTCGAGACACAACAGCTTACAACGATTTAAGTTATCGATCAAGAGATAACTAACTGAGGAACTTATAGGCCGGTATTTGTAATCGGCTTTTATTTTAAAATTAAGTGTAATATCTTAAAATTCTAATTTGATTCTATGATATCTTAAGATTGTACTTAAAACGATCTTAAATAAAGAACCAGTGAATACCGGTCTAAAGCACTACGAGTCGCACTACACATTAAGGATTGCGAATTAGAGAATTGCGAATTACAAAATCCAGTCGAAATCAGAATGAAATTAAAATTAATTATTTAACTGGCCGAATTCTAATCTTTAATTCGCAATCCTTATAGCGTTTTTGATCGTAGCGGCTTTGAACTGATCTGAGTAGATTAATGACGTCACATGCTCTACCAATAATAGAGTATGCAATATCTCATTAATCCAACCCAAATCGGTTTAAATCTGGGCTACGGTCAAGAACGCTATTAGTCAATATATATAGCGTAACATGGTTCTCCACATTTGCAGCCGTATTATGTCTATGACGTTATTGTGAGAAATCCATTAAAAATTCTTTCTTTTTATATTTCATATATCAAAAGATTAAACAGATTTTATAGTGTAAAACATAAATTAGTTTTATGTATACACCATACGATGATATAGAGTAGTAGTTAGTCATATTAAATATTTCTTCTTTTACTATTCTATATCAATAAATACATGATTTAATATCTGCGTATATCAACGTGTCCTACTAACAGAAAAGATAATAGTTTGTGAAAAGAGGGATTTTTTGCTATCACTAAAGAAGTTCCGAAATGTACGAATTGTATGTAATTGAAATGTATATCGTAAAGGGCTATTTAAAATCGCGTAGTGTATCGCTTATCTTTTGAAAACATCAGGAGTATGGAAAAATTGTTATCAAAGACAAACCCGAAAAATCTTGTTAAGTAAGGTATCAAGATATTCCGGGAATTAAGTAATAAAAGACTGTATTAAGACGATACTAACACGTACAACTTGATAACATATATTTATTATTCAAAGAGTTGAAAACTAATGATTATTTTGTATCGGACTTGTCGTTCGTCAATCGTTTGAAAATCTCGTACAAGTTATATATTGTTACTGAATAACAATATAGTCCTTATTGTTTAATTCCGAAGATGTTTAATATTAATCTTGTTTAACAATTTTTTATCAAATAAAATGTAATAAAATTTATTTTTTTTAATTACAATTTCTCTTATATTTCCAATATTTCTTCATGATACTCGTTTCCGCCTTATAGTTCTTCTAGAATTTGTACATCTCTCGAAACTTCATGTTCAACTAAAAAACAGTCAAAATTTAACATTTTTTTTACAGTTTATTTATTAGTATATATGAATCGAAATGAGAATCTTAGTGGACAAAAAATTTTTACGAAAAAGTACAGAAAAACTACATAGATTAAGATTCGTTGTTTTTCGTAGATATTCGTAATGAGACGTAAAGAGATTCGTTTATCTTAGAAATTCTCAGTTTTTTGTAGATACTCGTGATACACAAGATATGAAAAAATGTTCCATAAAAACTTATAATATGGCGTCAGAAGACGTATACGGAAATGATGAAGGATTTCTTGATTTTTCAAACAAACAATGCTACTATACGTTCCATTACAAATATCTACGAAAAACTAAAAATTTCTAAGATCTTGTCTCAATCTATATAGTTTTTCGTAAACATTTTTCCGCCAAGGAGTCTTAGATATCTTCACTAGTTTAATTATTATTAAATCTGCATGGTATGTAAAAAGTGGTATGTAAAAAAAAATGAATTTGTTGTAGATTGCAAGAAGGAATTTTCTCATTTCTGATGTCAATCAAACAAAATGGTTACGTTAAAATCGAAACTGTAAGGATTGTTTTGCCGTTTTGTTAAGCAGTTTTGATACTCAAATGCGAATCTGTAGAATAAAAAATGATAACCTCGCCGAATATGGCAAATGATAAATAATTCTCTCCTTGCAACATCGATATATAATTTTTTCTTAGCAAATCTTTTTAGCCATTTAAACACAAATTAAATGAATTAATCGTCAATCAAGTTAGTTTCTTTTTACGTTTTCTTCTGAATTTTAATTGTACTGTTAATGTTTTAATATATTAATATCAATTTGAAAAAGAATTGCAATAATTCATTTTGAATGAACGTTTTCTTTATTAATATTATTATAAATGTACAATATACAATTACACTTAGTTCGATTCACGATATATCAATAAACGAACGTTATCCTTTCACTTTATTCCTTCTGTATAATGAAATAATGATAATTATATATTGCTAACGAAATTTAAAAGCTAATAATTATGCTTAATTTGCAAACGCGAAATTTTTTATATTACGCAACATGTAACATCATTGAAGTGGAATGTAATCTTTGATATATAAAACTATTATATGATATGATCGTGTCCAATATTGCAATTATCAAAGTCACTCGCGTAAGCTTTTCGTGTTTCATTTGTTCAGTTACGAACAAGTTTTAGTTACAACCTTGTGAGCATTCTGTGTGAATTTTTATATAAAATATATCTATATAAATTTATATAAATTTATATATAAATTTATATGTCTATATCTGTGTTCAAAACTTGCACTAAGTGCGAATATTGCACTGTGAAAAAAGTAGAATCATTATCTACAACTTATGTACACGCATTTTTTTTCTCAAGCGATCAATATTTGTTTGAATATATTGATGAAATATTAAAATTGCCCATGAAATTTATTCTGTGTCATTGACACACACATATATATATATATATATATATATATATATATATATATATATATAATAATAATATATATATATATATATATAAATTAAATTAATACTACTACTA
>NW_012130083.1:553788-581954 GCF_000143395.1 Atta cephalotes
TAGTACTACACACANATATATATATATATATATATATATATATATATATATATATATATATAAAGACAATATGATTATTACAGGAATAATTATTAATGAATATCGAACATGACAATACCTTTATCGACAATAAATAATGATCGCCAGAATGCTGTTTCTTGTTCCACGAAGAAAAAGTTGACTATACAGAGTAAACAATTAATTAGGCGAGTAATGATCAGATGCATATATTTATATTTTCACATTATATTTTTTGTACAGAATATCTGAATAAGAAAAAATAAAAAAAAAGGAAAACATACGACATAAAATACCAAATGCGCATGGAGATAAATAATTTATATGTATTCACAGGTACATTATCGATTCTTAAATATAAAAATTGTCAGCTCTTAACGTGGAACAAGATCAGTAACAAAAGTTACGTAGAAAGAACTTCAATGCAGTCTATAATCGATAAAAGATAGTTCATCACAGTTTGTGTTGTCTTCCTTCGCCAAAGAGGCATAGGCAAGCTCTGTCGACTACATACGCGAAGACAAAGTCTGCGACTAGTATTTGAACCAGTGTCGTACGGAACTGTAACACGCAAGTATTATAAATACATATGTGGCAAATAGATTCAACAGCAAATAAATTGCATTAAGTTTAGTTATGTACTTGCGCGTAAAACTTACTTGGCTTGGAAAGTCTACAATCTCGAACTGCATCGCAAAATTCGGCAAGAATCCACAAGCTAGTAATAAAATAACGGCAAAATTGCCCACGAGACTGAACAAGAGAGTTCTATTTTGTGTTAAACTTTCCATGAATGGCTTGCCCTGACAGAACGTAATATAATTAGTGTTTGTCGTATAATGATATCGCATTTTTTAATTGTATAATAGAATATAATGGACAACTTACTCGATAATTTATAGCAAAAGTAGAAACTTGAAAACACATTGCGATTATGTATACAGTACTATTAATTAAATTTGCCTCAAATGACTCTTCCTCAATACTATCATTTTCATCTAATGAATTCACTTCATTGGTAGTATTAAAGATGGTTGCCAATTTATCATCCCTGTAAAAGAAGTAATTTGAAGAACAAGGTCCAATGATTCCGATTAATACAACTTACTTTGGAGATAAAATCGTAGCTTCTTTCACCAAATAAACGAGACAGATGAAATGTACAGTAAATTGCAATAATACAGTTGCAATGGTGTACAAATTAAAGATATTTGGTAATGGTCTTTGCTGCGAAAGAGTTTTCAGCGGTTTTGATCGCGAGATAAAAAGGAAACATGCCGCCAGAAGGACGCCTTGCAAAGTTGCCTGCGCGTCACTAAATTTGATTCCATCTAGATATAATACTGACTGACTGTAGGCGAGTATCAATGCATTTAGAGCCAGTATTTTGAACATCTGCAAGGTGGTGACTAGTGTGCAGCGTCCCTGCTTGATCACATGACATACTGCAAGTATACAAATATTTGTATTTCCGAGGAATAAATAAATTCAATAATATCCCGTGATCCTTACTGCATTGAATGGATGACATTTTGCTGGTAAAGGGAGCCGCGATAGAAGCGTCACCGAGTTTCACAATCACGGGTGGCTCTTGTACCTCGTTATCAATATCCTTTAGAAACTTCTGCAGCTTTGCACGAGAACCCGTCGATGTCATTCTCGAATTATTTCTTGGCCCATTATTTGTGAGTGACATCAAATTATCGTTCTTTGGATCTTCTCGCTTTTCAGTAACCACGGACGGACTGGACAAAATTGCGACACCTACCAGAGAAAAAGAAAGAAAAACAAGTATATTCAAATTTTATCACACTCTTTTCGTCAACTTACCCACTTGTGCGTGTTTCAAAGCTCCGACATCATTCGTTCCGTCACCGCACATCAACGTCGTATAGCCTAAAGATTGTAGTGATATAATAATGAATTCTTTTTGCTTCGGTGCACATCGTGCAAATATTATGACGTGCGGCAAGAGTTTCCAAAGAAGTCCCCGTTCTTTTTCCTTCAGATACGATAAACCCTAGAAAAGTTAATTATGCAATAACAAACGATCATTGTAAAAAAAATCGACATTTTTGTTCATTTACGTACTTCACCCGTCACGCAAAGCGCATATTCTTTCCAGATCTCTTTTCGCGATTCAATATTTTTCATGCTTAGAGGGAGCTGCGTTTTTTTGTCTATGCTTTCCCACAACCATTCGCCATCATTTTTGGTTAGTATAAGTGTGCTAGGCTTCTTCGTGAAATGTAACTCGCGGCTTACATGACAAGCCGTCAAAGGATTGTCACCCGTTATCATCACGACCTAAATAATTATATTAAATTCGTTCGGTTTTTGGTAATTATGTAAAATTTTTTTGAAACTTTTATTAACAACATCTCAACAAGGCGTCATCTACATACCGAATGTGATGAATTGACGATTTCTTTAATAACAGCTTTCGAGTCAGATTTAAGAGGACAGCTGATGATGACAAATCCCGCAAATGTGAGATTATTCTCCAACTTTTCACGAGTTAATTCTCTTAACTCTTGAGAGGAGAAACTACCAGTAAGTTTTCGATAGCCCAAAGCGAGAACTCTTGCACCGCGCCGTGAAAGAGACAAATAGATTGAATCGTAATTTTCTGGCACAGAAGATAACTGAAATGAAACAGATTATATCAATAACAACACAAAAATCAATTAAAATTGTGGACAAATGTTATTTTGCTCACCATATTCTTCAGTATTTCTGGCGCACCTTTTACCGTAGCCATGTAATGTATGTCTGAAGCTCCAGGAATATTATATCCAACCACAACGCACATTCTTTTCAAAGCCGATGAAAAATGATATCTCTGTACAATCTTCAATGCGGAAGATTTGCCTTTTTTAGGAATTACAGAATCACCTAAACGAAACATTAACATGAAGCATGTAGCGTATTAATATGTTTGTATTGTATTTTATTTGCAAATTTATACCTACCTTTCGTGAGATTCCAATTGATAGCTTTGAGAGTAGCTTTTTCTAGTGGATCCCCAACGATACCATCGTCTAATTGAACAAGGGAATGACACGTGGCAAGTACTTGAATGCTCTCCAAAGGTGCATCTGATATTTGGACCACGTCTGGCTTACCGCTTAAAAAGTAAAAGATTAAAATCACTTTTTCTAATAGCGCGAAAGATTACTCGAAAATAATAAAACAGATAGTAGTCTCTTACTTCATCCCCGCGATACCCTCTACAATCAAATTATCACTGGTAAGTGTACCGGTCTTGTCAAAACAACAAATATCGACTTTGCCAGCAAATGGAATTCTGAACGGTTCCGTGCAGAATACACCTACAAAGAGGTATAACAATTTTCATAGAATTAAAGATGTATTACATGTATTTCTTATTGAAATTATTTTTGACCAAAGTTTCTTAAATCGCTATCAAACTTTTCGTATTACTTTCAAATGCAATATAGAAAAATTTATAATTTTTTCATAATATTTTATACATCCTTAAGCTTTCGGTAAAGTAAATCTATTTTAAATACCTAATTTGGATAGAGCTACCAGAGACGTGTTTACAGCCAGAGATAATTCTATAGGTAACTCTGGTGGTACAACAGACGTCAAAATTAATGTGCATTCCAAAAATAATTTATATTTATTCCTTGTAGGATCCTCGCTGCCTAAAATCGAAATTTGTACATGTAAATATTTATCATGTAAATATTTATCACTCTGTGTGTAACATTAAATTACCTTTGATCCAAACATATGCGGCGGCAGCAATTGCAAAAATAAGCAAGAATAGAATGAAGCCGAAAGTTTCTAAATTATTGGCTGTAACGCGTTTAACGCCGAATAATATCGTTCTTAAAAGTTTTCCCTGTGACGTGGAAAAGCCGGTACGTAATACATAAGCAATACATCCATTATCGGTCGCTGTAATATTACGCATTAATATCGTAAATAATAAATAATTGAGAACATTATAAGTGAAAAATAAAATTTATTAATAATACCTCGAAGACCAGGAGTAGTTTTGCTAGGAGGTGCATGCTGTACAACTTTTGTACCACCGAAAAGCACGTGAAGTTTATCATCTCCTTCGATATCTATAATTCTATTTCCATCAATATCTTCTATAGGTTCTTTCATTTGAGGTACAGATTCACCTAGACATTTCTCTCTCTCAGTTGCTATGATCTATGTCTGTGATTTAAATATATTACTAGCTTGTTTAAAGTACCTGTTAACATGCTTTCGTCAACCACGCAGGGGCCTCGCAAAAGCAACATATCGCATGGCACTAAATTATCATGTTGAGGCCTTGTAATAGAGACAATATCTCCAGGAACTAGTTGGTCTGTAAATGATGAGCGCCATCGTCTATTTCTATACACCTAAAAGAGAAAAAAATAAGAGTGAAATTGGTCTGAAATAAGCAAATCGCAAGCAGACAATATTTGTATTCATACCATTATCATGTAAGGTTTATTGCCCATTTTACGAATCTCGGCCATATTTCTTAATTGTTGTTGCACCAGTGTACACTCAAACATGATAAGCATGATCAATGTAAAGATACTATAATACCAATATTTATCTAAGCACCATAGTGCCACACAGAATACTTGAAAGACGAAGAACGGAGCAATAGCGCGCTCTTTAAAGAGCTCCCAGAATTCTGGTACAACCATATCCAATCTAGAGTAAAAAAAAAATATTTTCAGCGAGGTAAAAGATGCCTTGCAAGGAATTGATGCAAGGAATTGTTCACACTATACTTGTTTTTCCCATATTTTTCTTCTGCTTTCTTAATTTCGTTTTGATCCAAATACCCTTTCCATTCAGAATAATGTTTCACGGAATGATTGATTGGGAACTGCAACCCTCTGAATGATCTTTTATCCGAGTCCCAGTAATATTTTGTCTTTTGAAAAATGAACCAAGGTTCCTGTTCATCCGTGTGATGTAATGAAATTAACTCCGAGCTGCCATTGTTTGGGGTGGGAACTACTTTAACTATTCTGGCTTTGTGTGGATCTTCCTCCTGAAATTTCATTTACGAAATAGAAGAAAGGAATATCGCAAAACAAAACGCTCAAGTGAAATTCCATGCTCAAGGCTTATCTTTCGCGATGTTCGAATGTACCGCCGAGGTGTCACGTGACCGACTCTAGCAGACGACCGGGCGTTCAAATGG
This sequence comes from Atta cephalotes, assembly GCF_000143395.1. NCBI lineage: Eukaryota > Metazoa > Arthropoda > Insecta > Hymenoptera > Formicidae > Atta > Atta cephalotes. The sequence continues at coordinate 558,998 of NW_012130083.1, forward strand.
CTACCAAGTTATGGAACATATTGGGGCCACGAAGAGCCACGTGCCCGTTATTTGAAGTAAATTGAAAGATAATTGCCACTTACGGAGCTGCAGTTTATGAATGTATGGATGTGCACCGACCATTGACAGCATAAGCACAGAAAAATCTGCAGCACACCAATCGCTGCGATGCCCACCAGACCCGCGTCATAGTACTCGTCAACGCCATAAACGAAGATCCAACAGTAGATCCACAAGGACTGCAGCATCACGAAAGGCAGGATGTAACCATTGAACATCCATTTTCGTGAATTGTGCAGGCTGACAGATTGCACGAGATCATCTACTCGTGAGGAGGTCGCCGCCATGATTACGCCGACAATGATTAACAAGTCGTCACAACGGGCAAGAAACGTTTTAACGCCAACAAACTTTAAGCACCATTCACATCAGGAGATCCTCTTTAAACACACGATTCGTTCGGGTAATATAACGCGAGCTGGGTGATCGCGTTTCGCATATGCAGAGATTCCAAGAGAATGAACGAGCCGACTGTTGCCGACTGTGCCGCAGGGTTATGTTAAATGTTGGAATGGATGAGAGTGTGTCAGCAACTCTAATGCGGCAGATACAGCTTAACAGTCCTAACACGAGTATTTCTCAGTAGATAACACAGTCCTGACTAAATGCGAGTATGCACTTCAAGCGCCATCATGAGTATCACAAGCACAACTCCAATCTAAAAATGAACATGGTTGTAAAACCGCTATATTTGAATGTTAATTTTCCTAGATTAAGTCAAATGAAGGAATTCAATTTCAGCGCTTTATCTTTCTGAATTATAAAAAATGATTCATTTTTATGTCCCTAGTCGAAATTTTTTCTGCAATAAATGCAAATGATTATTTAAATCCTTATATTATGTTGTGGCAGCATTTTTTATGTATCATATAAATAAAAAAATAATTGACTGTTCAAAATATTATAGAGATGGAGTTCCAAAAACTCCAAATGATAATAAAACATAATTATGGAATTTCGGACTACTATATATATTTAAAGGAAATATTATAAGGGAGTATTTTAAATGTTTGAACCAAATATTTGTTTATAATATTTCCTTCTTAATATAACTTAATTTTTTAGATCAACTATTTTATTAAAACAGGAATATTCGAAATATTTAACTTTACTTTCACTCAATTTTTAAATATTTGGCATTGTTATCTTACAACGAATGATTTCGAATTTTCATTAAAAAGCAATCTATCTTCTTAAGAACTTATAGAAACGCATCTGCATATCTCATGTAAAAGAAAAGAAATTTTAACGATTTCTGTCTATTAAACTTCACTATACTGAACTTCAGTATAAGAAATAGCATTTCTCTTTCTCTTTCCTGACGCACTAGCTCCGTCACATAATCAAGATGTATCCGTGTCATCCGGAGAAAAAACCTTAGTTCACGCTGTCATAAGGTCGATGAATCCCTCGCCGCACGTATTCAGTGAAAGTATGTGTCCGCCTACCCCACCCTGAGCACCGCAGAACTCGTGCACGTCGCCCGAGGAAGGGGCTAACGCACAGGTATACCCACGTATCCCACGTTGCTAGGTAGACTCGCAGCGCGTAGAACCGAATCGCGCCAGTATCTGGACCCAGTGTCGTGGACACTTTCGAATCACGCTGGCCAAAAGTGGAAAGACGCCCATTATGGTTAACCGTACTCTATCATAGTCGGTGCGACAACGAGTCACGCGCATTGCAACAACAGTAGCGTCTAGAGAAGACGGATGATCAATCCCGAATTGGATTAAGATTTGCCTTCTTTCGGCTTACAGTTCGCTAAGTCAACGCGGATCGAGATTTGGCCAACGAGCACAAGCTGTTGTTTATCTGAAAAATTCAAAGGTATAATATATCGAGCGCGAAACTCAATTCAATTTTGTCCTTAACGGGGTTTTCTATCTCTTACTTAGAGGAGATCATCCTCTGAGCAGCGATCCTGGGTCGAATTGGGTTATCGTTTATTGACGGTGACATTGGCACGGCGATTGATCAGCACGCGATGCCAATTAAGTGACTTCGCGGCCTCCTTCCTGCCGAGACACCTGCCGTGCTCACTTATAGGAGAGAAGGTTCTTCTTTCGGAGGGGTGAATCATAACGATAGATCGAAATGGCGTTCGCGTGGCATCTAATATCAATCGTAAGTGATCGGTCTAATATAATATTAAAAATAATCAATCGCCGATCATAGTAGAACATCCAAGAAGCTGTATTTAAATATGATGTAACGTTCTTTCTGTTAATTACACGTTGTACATCTTTCTAATCGCGATTTCCGCATTGACTCATCTTGATTAATAGCTAACGCATTTTTATCTGCCGATCGAATTACGTGTAGGCTGAATCAGAGCCGATTAATATCATCGCAAAAAGCACGCATTTGTACCATAGGCATAGTACAGGAAGTATCTTGATAAGCGATCAATTACAAGTCGGTGCAATGTTTCACAATAATAACTGGTCCCATATTATACATTGCGCTTAGTCGACACTAGTGAAGACATTAGTGAAGATCTCGTATTTCATCTACGTGTATTTGATCGTAAATGCAAAATGTGCGTAAACTATACTTTTACATGCATATACAAAGGAAATGAATATTTTTGCATATATTGACTTAATAATCGAAAAAGAAATTTAAAAATAGGCATTTTTAATTTTTCGAAATACATCTTTTTCTGAATTATATTATTGTGATGTCTTGTTTGTACCAACAGTTTTTCTTAATGGTTACTTGGGGTGAACCTTGTACGGAGTACGGATGTCCAGGACGGCCGCAGTATGAATCCTTCGTACCCGCGCCTCCAGGACTCACCCCCCAATGCGCGCTACCGGGGCAGACCTTCTGCGAAACCCCAGATCACTATCCTCGGTAAGTGCTCTTAGAACTCCTCGTTCCCCTTTTCTCCTAAAAATATCGCTGTCCAGCCGGCGGCGAGTGGTAACGCAACAAGTGGAAATCTGCGACGATCCGGTCGACCCATTTTCAATTGTTAATATTCCTTTCGCCGCGTCCACTATGTCCATCTTCCGCCTTCTTCCATGCATACAAATGACCGACGCACACGTTGAGAAAAACTTCTGGAGGGGAAAGTCTACTAACTCTCCTCTCTTCCTTTGAAGTGAGAATCCGTTTCTCGAAAGCATCGAGTTTTGCCTTAATAGGCTTGCACAACCAATTTTTTATGTCAGATAGCTCTCGCTTAGCATAAAATAATGCATAAAATGATTTTTTGTCTCTCGTTTTTAATAAGCGCGATCTAACACAAGACTATCTTTGCCGCAATGGAATCATAGACACGAAATGTTCGAGCGTTCGTTAGTTACCCTCCGCTTGTGCTGTTCTCCTGCTATATATGCAAGTCGACTGTAAGTCGATTTCCTAAATTTTTGCGTGCACTTTCACACTTAGTTCTATTCTGTTAGGATGAGTTACGTAAAGTGAGCGGCAACTATAATGTAAGAACGTCCGTGAGATCGTTGCTCAGCGTACCATGACCATGGCCTTGGCGCGGTCATACATTGTTGGATAATTATTGGGCCATTATTATAGTCCTAAATCGAGCCTCATCAAAAAAGCCTCTTCATTCTTTCTTTCTCCTCCATTAGACAAATTCGTTCTTTCGAAACGACTTCAAATATTTGAATGGATAACACTCGTATCTAGCATTCGCGAATCGTACAAGATTGCGGACAAATTTGCAGGAAATAATTAATGAAACGGACAGTGTACAAATAAAACCGCGGTATTTTAACGTACAAAACAAACTCTTTTTTTAAACAATTCGGACATTCGAAAATATTGCTAATATTGTATTCTGTCTCATACAATTTCTCTTTCAGCGCCATATAGTGAAATAAGATAGGGTTTTTTTCAATAAATTGCAAAGATCCTACCGCAGCAAGATGAATAATTTTAACTGGAGAAACTTGGGACTACAGCTGTCACTTCCGATAATTATATATGCGCGTAAGAAAGACCTGAGCAACGGTCAATTAGACTGACAATATCAAATTGCTGACTCAAGTCGGCCTAGCTATCGCTCACGGCGCGACGTCGCGCGTGTCATTTCGCCGCAAACAAAACACACTGCATCTCGCCTCGCTAATGCTTGCTCAGACCTAACACAGTTGCGCAATGTCCAATTGAGAACGCACCTGCGTAAATAACCTTTTGTCAACCTGGAAGAGAGACGAATCTCGGTCGTCCAGTTGAGAGACAGAATGATCGGTATCTTTGATACGCGTTGCAGCAAGACCTCTGCTCGCGCGCGAGGCCAAAGGTCGAATGTAATATCTTCGAGAGAATGCATTACCCGTTTTTATCAATGCATTGTATTCTCGGCAGAGGTAACGGTTTCTTTCTTTTTCCTTTATATTTTTCTTTTTCTTTTTTTTTTTTAGACAACTCATCAAGTTTCTCGTCGACAAATGCAGCTTCGACTTTAACACCGCGCTGCAAGATGAATCCCGAGACGATTTTAACTCTTACAGGTATATTTTCAGTACAACTGGAATATTGTGATATATATGTAAAAAGAAACTTGTACACACAAGAGACTCAGATAAGTACAAATAACTTGCTCATTTTTATCATTAGAGACCTTGACATATTATATAATTGAGACGTATCACAACAAAACATTTTAAATGCCAAAATTGTGAAAATTTATTTTATTACATGAACTGTAAATATTATGTTCTATTACATATTTGGCGCGGAAAGTGCTATAAACGGAGAGTTCGTACATAACGTTGTATGTCCATTGTGCAATTGACATTTTTACTTGGACTTACAACGTTTTAACTGACATTTTTATTTGGAAAGTTTTGATTTGCATTTTACTTACATTTAATTTTGACTTAAATTTTTAACAATTTTAACTTTGATTTAAATTTTTAACAATTTTAACACGATTTTTTTTTTAATTAGAATTAAAAATTAAAATCTTTTGCAGAGACTGATTGTTCATATCTTTAGATATTATGATAATTTTTGAAGTAGTTTTCAAGAAAATAAGTTTTTTTTACTTGGAAAATTAAAAAAATGGCATAATGTTTTGCTTAGATACGTCTCAATTAATCATTTATTTGAATGTTATTGATATCTTTGCATATATCCTTTTTATTATTTTTTTAAGTTCTCCACCGGATTATAATCAAGGCTATGATTATCCACGACAAGACGATAGTCAATTATACTCGCAGTTTCCTCTTGGAGGAGAGCCAGCTCCAGTGTACGGACCTCCATCCAATACTAGTCGTTATCATGGGTAAAGCTATTACGTGTTCATATATCAAATTATTTATATTATCTGTACGAGAGATGAGACTGTACGAGATGAAATTAGATGAAAAGATAAATAATGATACAAGCAAATTAAAATGATATTAATATACGAAGTTAGAATTTCGATTTGTCGAATTGCAGTTACAAATATTCTGCACCGCCATACTCGCAAAGAAATCCTTTCCTTCCGGAAGTAACGCTGAAATATCGACATCACGACATCCAACGACAAATCGAGCGCGCTCATTCGCAAGAATCCATAAACGTATTTGAGTCAAATCAATCGTGGCTGACGAATAGGTACGAAATAACGCACGGAGAAGTTAAAAATGATGATTTCTCTTTGCATACTCCTAATATACATACAGTGAGTGCAAAAAATATTCGTACAGATACCTTTTTCAAAAATCTTATTTTTAAAAAGTAAACATCAGTTAGCAATTTATTCACAAAAAATAAAATAAAGTACTTTCCAAAATTATTTGATCTAAAATGTATATATATATATATATAATAATTAAAACGTATTATCTTAAAAATAAGCGAAAATGAAATTATTTAGATGTACAAAAAGTATTCGTACAGTCGAGAAATTTAGCTTTTAAGATCAGACACATGCGAAGGTCTCTTGTTTATGTTAGAACGGAAGTCCCTTTTGGTAATATAAGCTAAGATAAATAAATTCTATTCTATATTAAAACGGAACGTATTCATTGTATAAAATTATTAATTAGTGTTTATTTTTTCCAAAAGATTTTTATAAAAAAGATTACCTGTACGTATACTCTTTGCACTCACTGTATGTATTTATACCTTGTCTTAAATAATAGGTATTCGCGAGGTGACAAGATAACACCGCGAAGTTACAGCGTAAATCCGTTATTGGGATACGCGAAACTTAAGGCCGACCGAGTAAAAAGGCAATCGGATTCGGAAATCATTTCTCTGTGCCCCACACGAGCCCAATATATCGCTCCCCGAGCCGCTTTGAACAAACAGGGTAACTGGATGTATGTTGTTAATATTCCTGAACAAAACAAGTATTCGCAGCTTGTCAGAAGCGAGAAATGTTTGTAAGTATGCTCAGAGAATTAGTGTTCGTGTTGTCTTTTTTGTCTTAACAATGGAATCTAACACAGAGCCACGATACTTGTAATATTTGTACAGAAATCACTCTAATTTAATTTACTTTTAATTTTCACGTTTTCTCTAAGTGATATTAATTCAGGAGAGGTCATATTTTTATGTCACATTAGAACCATCATATCAGATGATGAACTTAAGGGAGACCGAGAATGAGAAAATATCAATTCTCTCTTTGTGCTTTTAGGAATGACGTGTGCGACGGTATATGCTCCATCCCGGAAGGATACAAGAGTAGATGCCAGCAACAATTCGTGCAAAAGAGACTAGTTGCACTCGAGGGAAGCGGAAATCGACTTTACACTGACTTATTCTGGTTTCCACATGGCTGCTCGTGCCAGATCATACCGAATTTCTAAGGATACTGCGAGTACGACGTCGTATTAGCGTGAAAGGGTTAATTTCAGGGGGTAAGCGCTATTAAACGCACGATCGTTCACGTTATTCTCTTCACGATTGTAATTCTGCGACATAGAGCGCGCCTGGCAACAGCATTGAAAGTGGGTACCGATAATGTAGTGTTCTATGAACGATGTGTACCCGAGTAAAAGTGTGTATTGCGACATATATTACCAGCGGTGTAAGACAGAGGCAGACATACACGTTGTCAGTTTATCGTTAATTGCCATTGTTAATTGCGAATCACGAACAACATAATTCTGTTAAATGCGTCAATGAACGCACTCAACGTGTTTCTCTGCGGTGGAAAATCTTTAATAGATGGAAAATCTTTCAGCGAGAGATGTCGCTATCATTACTCGCATCGAGAGTATTTAATACTTATACATTTAAATACTTATATATACGAATCTTTTATATATTTTATTGATTATAACAAAGTCATCGAATATTTCTTATTTATGTTTTAGCATCCTCGATCAGTGATTCATTAAGCATTCTATAAAGATAGATCGCGAAATTGCGCGCTATTATCACAGATTATTAATTCTACACATAGTTTTTAATTAATATTATTTTTTTTGTTTCAACAATATGTGAGAACTTTAGGGGATGTTTTAAAACAAATAGTTGTATTGTCATATATTAAGATTATTTATACAATATAAGTACTTGAATGAGAAAAGGACGGCGGAAGAAAATTTCGTAATTATATAACAGCAAATCTTTTCTACGTGATATTAATACGCGAATGAATAACGAAGACTATTCATTTACCTTTGTTGTTTATGATTCCATTATTTTCAATAAAAATAATCATTTTATCGCAAATCGCATAAAATGTTCAGTAAAGAAAAAAAGAATTATTGTTTAAAAGATATCTTGAATCTTTGAAATAAATTATTATTTGAAGTTACATAAAATGAGCAAATATCGATTATTTGTTATGACGACTTATTGTACTAAATAATTTATCGACTTCTTTGCTTAATTTGCATAAAACACATTGCGATACTAATCAAGGTGGATATACTAATGTTCGAAGAATGCAAGGAAAGATTTCAGAGGATGTAAAATAAAGGATCTCGATTTCGCAACTTGCATTAGTTCGAAAAGGACGAAGAGAAATTCAAAAAGAGGGATGAAGTCCGAATGACAGGATGACGAGGAAGAAACTAGAGGTCAGACACGCGCAAGTTTCACGCGGAAATGTTATGGAGAATGTAATATAACCCTTTTCACGGCGTTTTCTGACGATTTTCACGTACCTACGAAGTCCTTATCACAACGTTGATATGACGCAGAATGTCGCTTGTAATTTTCAATAGTATTGACAATGATTATGCGTTTGATGCATAAACATTTCACGTCATATCTCGTCCGTTCCGATAGCAAGTTACGAAACGATGCATAAATCGTGATTCTCATGTATAATGTTTTTATGAAGATACCGAACGTTATAGCAATGAACATGAAAATGCTGAAAAGCGCGTTTTCAAGAGAAAGGAAGAGAGGAACTATTTAGTGCGTCTCGGATTCGCTGTAGATTCCGTTCTGCATGGAGAAACGCACCCACTCGCTCGCACCTGCTCAAGAGCCACCCCGGTATCCCCCTCGGCACCCCTTCGCGTCCAGCGAAACGAGGGGTGAATTGTAGGTGTACGTACGTATGTATGTACGTACATAAGTGCAACGAGTTACACCTACACGCGGTGCGCCTATACGCATGCACTTGTACCTTACGCGTTTCCCTCCACTCGTGCGTGACAGAAGTGTCTGTACACATGAGGTGGATGGTAGGCTACTTGAAGGGTTTCCGTTTATATGCACGCCCGCGTAAGCGTGTGTGAGCCAACGACGGACGTAAGGGGCCTTCCGCAGGGAAGCGAGGTTGTCCTGCGATAGCGTACGTGTATATATATATGGAGCGAAGGATGTAATGTATTAATTAAAAGAAATCTTACTTGCGAGAAATTTTCAAATTGTTATAAATACTTTATAATTTATCTCAAGTGTAATATTTCACATTTAATTCGTAATTTATCTCACGTGCTATATCTTGCGTTTAACTCTATGATTCACTAGTCCATAATTAATTTAATATTGGAAACCAATTGTAAAAGTATTATATTTTTTTTTATTTTTTTTATTTAAAGGTAGAGTATCTTTTCATACTCGTTGTGCGTAGATAAAAACGCCAAATGGTATTTACAGCGATAATTTACAGCGGTTTGCCTCGCATCTGGGACCTCGGCGAGATTAAATCGAGATTCTGAGTCGATTCACGGCGTCCAGATGTCACGTTTCAGGAAGAGGAAGCCCACCTTTGATCCCTACCAAGTCGCAAGATGACGAGCGAAGCACATGGACCGCGCAAATGATGTGGACTTGTTTAAAAAAATGCTCCGAATACGTAACCAGAGAAAAGCTGCTGTGTCTCATATATATATATATATATATATATATATATATATATCGCGCGCGCGCGCGCGCGCGCGTGTGTGTGTGTGTGTGTGTGTGTGTGTGTGTGTGTGTGTGTCATTAATTCGGCGAGAGACTTAATTAATTCCGATTTCAACCTTTCGACGTGCAAAACCATACACATTTTGTATCAAATCACATGTCTGACCCATTTCCGCTTCCGTGCCATTTCCTGAGCGCGCAATCGGATAGGTCAAGTTTGTCGACAGCAGTCGGTCTTACGGCGGTTGCGCCAACACAATAGCAATTTCACGAAACCGCTAGATTAATTAGACGTTGTCGGCTCATTAATCGCTCGATTCGATTGATTGTCAATTGAAAATAAAAAATTCATCACACGAATCACAGAATCGAGATTTTTCTATGCGTAAAAAGGACTGCGTAAGGTCAGCGCTGACGGCACAGACTTTACCTATGATATTTTTTTTCCCCGAGCGAACTTACATAAAAAAGCGACCTTGGGTACTCAGCAACAATTTTTTTAATATGACGTAAGTTCATCGGTGGCGTTTAATGCACGCGCGAACGCTCTGCGTCATTGAATATCATGACATTATTTACTGAAAGCGAACTGTATAACAGGACGCATCCGAGCGATCGCGCTTCAATTGCGTTCGAGAAAATATTTCACTGAGTTCGTCCGAGTAGAAATTTTGCGAGTTCGAAAACAGTGACGCAGAGATTTTTTTTTTTTTTAAAGAGAGATATAGCGGCTTTGTTTCCGTTTCCGCGACGAGAGCAGAACAACGGCCGGAGGGGTCGAAACTTTTTTTTCTCTTCTTGAGATTCTTGCCACCCCCGACAGGGAGTTTTACAGTAATCTCCGTGCCAAAAGTCTATGGTGTTTCATCTCGCTTCAAGCATCCGTGTTCCCCTTTCCTCTTTTTCTCTCGCGTTACATTAAGCTGGTCGACCAGCAGCTTCGAGCGCCGCGCCGGGATAAAGTCACGAGCAGTAATTATGAACGATAGCAGGGGAGAGAGAGAAGATATAATTGTGATTGATGGAAGAGAAGGGAGGAGCAGGGGGTGACTTCCTTTTAATCTCGAAGCTAACCCTTTCGTCCATCTATTGCCGCTTCTGCCCGGCCGACATCGCGCGGCGTAGCGACGCGATTTTATTACCTCCAAGTGTATCTTTGTGGAGAAAAACTGGGATATCTTGTGCATCTTGTTCCGCTTAAAGTCAGAACTAAAACTGTTAGAGACTATATTTTGTGATAACGCTATATGCACGCGGCTGAAAAATAATAATTAAATTTATGTTTATGTCATTATTTTATTGTTATTTATGAAAAAAAAGAGATAAATGTGAGATAAATCTTGAAATTAGTAGTTTATATCAATCTTACTTGAAACAGTATCCAGAGTATCCGCACAAAAGTGGAATACAGGCTGCATACAAATGTCATATCATTTAATCAATTTTCAAACTTTGTTACTTAATTCTATATCAGTTCTATACCAATTTTACTAAAAATAAATATGTTAAATAAAGAAAATAGTATAGAATATATGGACATATTTCGTGCGTTATCCTGTAAAAATTTAGAGAGTAAAGGCAAAACGATTGAACTGAAATGTCTAACTATAACGTATATTTGATTAAAGACTAGAGAAATGAAAGACGTAGAAGGGAGCTGAATTAATAATCATTGTTGTACATAGGCGAGAATAATAACAAGTCCATAGTTTAAACGACGCTTTAAATCGTTGTTGTAAAACATGAAACGAAGAAAAGCCTGGCAAAGAGCGAGGAAGCCCAGCGTGTCCGCTTCGTACGCGCATTATCCCCGATGCCTGCCTCTTCGCGTGCGTGCGTGCGTGCGTGCGTGCTACATGCGTTCGTGCATGCATGCGCACATGCTGCGTTCGGGCGTGTGTATGTGCGTGCGTATTCTCCTCTCCTTTCTCCGTCGCGTCTCTACGCACTCGACTCCGTAGTCCACGCACCGCCGAGCGAGCGAGCGAGCGGGAGTCTGCGATCAATGCGTGGCACTGCCACTGGTCGTCATGGCAACGTAGCGCGCCACGCACAACGAGCGAACGATCCGCGTCGATCGTGCGTAAGTGCGTGCTCCGGGTGCGCGCGCGCGCGCGCGCGCGCACACGCACGCACACGCGCGCATCATCTCACTTACACTCTCAAGCACAGACGGCCTCCTGCGACGTGCCGCGACGAAACTCGCGAAAGACCGCGTGTAGAGGACGATCGATGGTACTCGCAAACTTCACGATGGTACTAATATGAACACGTGAAACGTATACTAATTCACGTGATGTGCGTTTGTTCTTAAATCTTTTATCGACTTTTGTTAATTGTAATTGTAATTTGGATGATAGTTATTTTAAGAATACGTAATTTAATTTATATCGACAAAGCTACAAAATAGAATTTTTATTGCTAGTTTGTAATATAGCAGCATCCTTTACGCAGACCATCTTCAATAATATTTTTTTAGAAAACAACACTGAATTTCTCCTTATCAAATATAAAAAAAATTAATGATTTTGGAAGATATTGGAAGACTCACACGCAGCAAAAGTTACTCCGAAATTAGCCGTTAACGACATGGCTCTTTTTCTAGATTTTCTAGTCTACCGTGTCGACAGCTGTCCCAAATTTCCTGTTGAGTTTTTGTCAACTTATTCGAGTATTTCTTCCTAATTTATGTTGTTATGAAGCGTCTCATTTCGCAATGTGCAACCATACATTACAATTATTTGCGTATTGAATCTTCCGATAGTTATGAATAGTTGAATGTGTAAATGAGCATTAATTTAATAGTAGTTAAATTTATTTTTTTTTTTTTGCACTCTTCGTAACATTATTGTTATCAAGAGTTGATTGATGGTATAGAATGTATGTGGATTTGAAAAAATTTGGGAGAGAAGCAATAATTCAAAAGGACAATGCACAGAAATTGTCCTGATGTTTCGCAGCCGCAACGTAGGAACGACTATGTCAGTTCGCGACAGATGTTTCTAACGAGCTTCTGTGAGAGAAAGTATCGATCGTGATATCGCTACGATTCGCTGTCCGTCATAATGAAGATAAGTCTTAACGACTTTGCTATGAGAAAATAATCGTGCATTATGTATGGCACATTGTAATTGCATTCTGCATTAATATTTTTTTATATTAGTTTAATAACATTTGCAAATATATATTTCTAATTAGAATCGATACATTATATTTAGAAATTTATTTGTTAATATTCGAATCTACTTAAAAAAAAACTTGCATGTGTATGTATATTAATATTTTTTGGATATTTTTGAAAATATGAAAAAGAGGGAAAAGATATATCATTATTTCATATTTCTTTTTAAATGTTGCAGTTATTATCCTATTTCAGAAGAGCACGAAAAAGAGCATTTAAACCCTTTCAGTTAGGGTGATTTAGTGGCAGGCCACTACATCGATGATGGTATGCGTTGGATAGGAAGAGAGGGAGGGGGGTTGATGACCTCCAATTCGCTTGAACACCTAGAGTAACCCCTCGCACCCTCACATTAGGGTTCTTCGATAAATTCATCGATTTTCGATCTGTACCGCCATCGCAGACGTAAGGTGTTTCAAGTCAAAAACACAAAGAATACAAATTTCGAGTCAATTTCTTAAATTATTTATTTGTATTACGTAACACATTAAATTATCTTCGTACCATTGCGTAAATGTGATTTTTTCGATATGCCTTGAGATCTCTTTAATTAAAATGATACAAATTATACGAAGAAGAAATTTCACAACGGGAAAGAGAAAAGATATCAAGCCGTGAGAATAAATCCTAAAGAATCTCTCTCTCTTTCTCTCTCTCTTCCGCGGTCCAGGTGATCCTCGCAACATCAGAGGGCAAAGGCCGAAGGGATTTTATACAGCAAGAGACGGGAATACGAGGGACGATTTTTCATTTTTCGTTGCCCACGAAATACCGACAATGGACGCGTGTCACGACGTTGCAGCTGCTTTCACCGCTGTATTTGACGCAATACGGCACACATGGCGCAAGATCGTCTCGTAAGACCGAAATGCACGAATGACCGAACTTTCATTGATTGATTCTGCTTCATCAATACATCAGATCGATAGATATTTCATAAGATCCAATCTATCAAATGGTATGCATCATCAAATGATCGTTGATATATGCATGTATTTCTTCCCTATAGATTTTAAGATCTAAAATTGCCAAAAATTTGAATGCTTTTAATACTTTTAAAAAAAATTTTGATAAAAAGTAAAATAATTATATATTATATATTAATATTAAACAAAGCATCTTATATCGTGATGTGAATATACAACTAGGAAATAAAAGCTTTAAACAATCAAGCTGGATTTTTAAAGCTAATATTTCGGTGTGAAGTTTATGTACATTTTTAATCTAAACTGCACTGAAAAATGTACTTGTTGAATAAAAATTACTTGTTTATGATCAAAAAATTCTTTAATTATAGCTGAAAATTTTTTTCTAGATTTTTTTTAAGTAAAATATATATTTTAATAGTAAAAACATATGTGAAAGTACTATTTTTTAAATAATTTGTCGTTTTAAATTTACGCGATATTTTTACAACGTAAGACGGAAGAAAAGTTTCATTCGAAATTAGAGAAGAAATAAAATTTTACATTTATTTCTGATTATTGCAGCCAATCAACCTATGTAACTCGGTGCGTCGAAAAAATAATGATCGAGTTCAAGGCCAGTATTTATAGTTAGTTCTTAGATATGCAAGATCATCTTAAGTTCAATCTTGAGATGTTATGAATCAAAGAGCCGCATTAACAATCTTGAAATAAGAATTGACTATTATATGAATATCAATCTAATTCTTTTCGCTGAGGAATTAACACAACTTCACGTGTTGCTAAAATAAGCAATTGGAGCAACAGATTTGTCGTTTTTATTCCAACGGCTGAAATTTTGTAGTTTGAATAGTTTCAACTACAAGCATCAAACGCTCAAACACCGTTGATGGTGCTATCACACTGTCTCGACCATGTTGACCATAATCGCGATTTATATAAATCAATAATTTAAATAATTCATTTTTTTTCTTTGTTGCTGATCCCAATAATGATAAAGGATTCGATATAGTCAGAATAACCTAATAATTGTTTAATTTAGCATATTAATGCTGCAAGTGAAAAATACAAACACTATATATATCAAATCTTGCTTAAATGTCAAATTTAAACTTCTTGCTTTTTTTCATGTAGAAAATTGCTGTAATAGTTTTTAGTCATCGTGATCTTTTTTGTTGAAACGGGCAGTTGGGTTACGTTCCAGAAACTTGATCTCGGTCAACCCGCGTATCATTTTATCCTTGTTGTTTATCGAATATTGAACGAGAATAAAAGATATTTCGAATTGATATAGTCATTTTGGAACACATCCTTGAGTGAAAATGTAAACATGATTGATTGGATTCACAAAATAACATAGTACAATTATACCCAGCGACACTGAACTTTTTTAGTGATCCGCAATTTTTAATGTGCATGTGTCGGTTTGTACACTTACGAATATGGCGGATCTATTATTAGAAACTTAACAGAAATTCAAATTTAAGAGCCTATCTTATCATAGCTCTATTGTGTAGTCACTTCACACATGGCGACAAGTCATGTGACCTAGGACACTTACATCAAAGGTGCCGACGCTGGATAGCTATACTGTGACATAATCTAAAGCCCTGTGTGCTAGAACTCGATCCGAATTCTCAGGCCGAGAAATGTGTAGCCAATCAACTATACATTCCTATAAATCCAAGAATTTGGACAGAGTTCTAGCATTGTGGACACATAAATGGACACTACTATTCCTATAACTATACTGTTGCATATGGATTTCGACTTTCCACGCGAAGAGACGCACCACTCCTACAGTCCTACAATTGTACTGCTGAACGTGGGTGCGCGACTTTTCACACAAAGTATTGTAAGATCTACCTGTATAAAAAATCATGTGCCTATAAAAAATCTGCCCTTGGCAGAGAGAAAGATGGGATGAAAAGTCGCTTTGCGTGGAAAGTCGAAACACATGTGCAACAGAATAATTATAGACTTCGTTTCTCCTCTGTGATAAATTTCCTAACTTCTGTAGTCATCAACGCTTAATGACTACGTTTACACCGTTTTAGTCCGCGGCCTATACTTCAAATTCAACTTAAATTATTTAGGTCTCATGCTGTAAACACTTGATAAATCTACTCGATCTAGCTGTAGGTCAGGTCTCATTTTTTTAGCGGCTTGATCTAAAATAGGTCGTTTGCTTTCTCGGTGTAAACACGCGAAATTTGTACAAAACACGAAATGACTAGATAATTCGGAGCGTGGACTAAATACGACTCCATCAATTTTTAAGTCTGTTTTGGTTAATAACTAGACTTGCTTTGAGTCACGATATAGATCGGGTCGCTATCAGGTTGCTGGGTGTAGCCAATATCTCGGTTTGCAGGACAGAGCGATATTTTTCCAGATTATCATTCATTTCGTGTATATATAATACATTGAGTCCCAGCAAACGAGAATGGATTAAAATGAATTGAAATGGATCCAGATTTTCAGAAATATTGATTCACAAATGTTAAAATGAATGCTTTTCAATCCTGAATGTATTTTTATTCATTTATACAAAATTGTATGGAGCATATCTCTATGCCTTTCAATCTAAAAATAATATTAACTTTTTCTGTTCACAACATACACATTGTGAATACTTTAATTCAAAATTTTGAATAGGAAATGCAGTTTTTCAATCCAATTGAATCTAATTGAATCCAATTGAATTCAAAAGAATTCAATTAAATTGAATTTTTTGCTTAATTAAATTCAATTAAATCAATTAAATCCAAAAGAAATATTTGCTATTTAAAATACGCATTCGGATAGAAAAAAATTTCAATCCATTTTAATCCATTCTCGTTTGCTAGAATGAGCTTAATTTCGTCGAAATCGATGATGAGCCCCCTCGTCTCCCTCATAATTATCAACAAAAATACGTATTTTCGTAATTTTGAACTGTGATGTATTCATATTGATAACTTACAAATTCTTTGAAATTCTTTTTTAATTAAAGTGAATTCAAGCGAGATTGTTCTTATTCGTAATTTTGAACTGGAATGTATTCTATGGCTAACTTGTTTACGACATAAGTATTTTTGAACTCAAATGGATAGAAATATGAAATGTTGTATTCATCATGTTGAATTTGAATGATTTATGTTCCTATTATGTTATTTTTTGATTGAAATGAATTAAAATACGAAATGAATTATTCATCGTAATGAATTTGGATGTATTTATGTCCATATTATATTATTTTTTGATTGAAATGAATTAAAATACGAAAGAGCTATTCATCATCCGATGAATTCATGGAGTCAAATGGATTCAAAAAATCAGAAACACAAATTTGGAAATGTCGAAATGAATTTATTTTTATCCATTTCAATTTATTTTTGTTTACTGGAAACCGCTTTGCCGGCTTGAATTTACCTTTTACATTTTATATAAAATTTCATGTTCAATAGAATCCTGAAAATACATATTACATGTAAAATTAATATAATCTGTAATTTTCCATGTGGGTTGCAATATTACATAATTATGCTAAGTCGAAAAAAAATCCAGCATAAAATGTAGCGAGCCAACTTAGCCACTTTGCCGACTTGAATTCGTCAATTGTTTTCTCGACGCCCAGCGTCTCGAGTATACAAATTCTGATAATAACTACAATAATTCACAATAAATGTAAAATCACACTATTACAATTAAATGTAAAAGTTTATTTTTTCTGTAATTTCGCATGAAGCTGTTTCTTTTTGTTTCCTACGTTGTAAATAATACTGCTTAAATTTAAAACTACAAATTTAAAACTACTTATTTTTGCATTATATTTTCACGTATGTTTTATTTAATTAATATGTATATTTACTTTAAACAATCTAGAAAAAAATTCCAATCATAATTAGATAATTTTCCGAACGTAAACAAGTAATTTTGATGTAAAAGTATATAGATTTTACTTGCGCGATTATTTAAGCACTAAAGAACTTCATCGTTTAAGGCTTTAATTTTCTATTGATTTTATATCATTTGGAATCTTATATACAGCTAATAAAATATTTTTACAACTCTGTACCTTTGGAGAAAAATATTTGGTTGAATTAACTTAAATAGTGGTGGAAAATAAACTATCTAAAATTTTAGTTTACTTGATTTCTGGTTAAAATTAGATTTTTGATTAAATTTACTTATTTCAGACAGAATTCTGATAGATATAATTGTAATCTTCCAAATTATAAAAAAGTCTAACATTATTCTATAGAGAATTATTCAATTGAAAATTTGCAACAGTTGAAAAATTGATACAGTTGAAAAGATGCTGAGAAATGATAAAATGTTCCTTCAGATCTTCGTACTTGACAAATAAGTTGAAGATCTGCACACAGTAAAAAAATTGTATACTTATGATTAGAATCCTCTCATGTTCTATGTTAATAGTTTGTGTTGAATTTTTTAACATATTCGAGTGTTAATTTAATGTAATGTGATTCTGTTATTTAAAAATTTTGTGTGAAATTGATATTCAACATTTTTTATTGTCAAAATGACACAATTTATATAAAGATTATGCGTTTCGCAGGTTTTTCTCCGTGTTCAGATTCATTTTTGAAGTGCCAACGTTTTGTAAACCTTGCAGCCTACTTCATCAAGATGAGAAAAAACAGCCTGATAATGACACAATTTATAAGTAAGCGAACAAGTAACATAAAAATAATGTATTTTAAATGTATTTTAAATATGCCAAGATAAATAAATGAAATACGTGTTAATTTAACATATCATAAATTTATTAATTTTTTGAAAAAATCTATTTGCTGGTTTATTTACAAACTGTGGCGATATTATCTTTTTTGTATTTATTCTTATTTGTGTAACTTTCTAATATATTCATCTTACATTAAATTAATCTAGAAATTTGAATGGATTATTTACGATTATATTAAATTTTATTATATTATTATGCGGTTTATATTAAATTTGATACATTCTTTCCAATGTATATAGGTGCGTTGCAGGTAGAAAAGAGTTCTAAGAAAGATTCAGAAAATTCCTAAAGATTTACCTGAGACTAGAAAATGGGAAAGGTAAACTCGAATTCAATGCAATGGAGACTTGAGAAACGTTTTATCATTTTCTATTTTTTTAACTATATTAATACTAGCAATTAATAATGCTGATATTGTTAACAATATGAAATATCTGCATAATTCTAGACAGTCTTTCTAAATTTATTTCGATTCGATCTGTTTCATTGCAAGTAACACAAATAAAATCGCATCGTCCTCCAAAATGGGGGACAATAATGCAACGATCCTCATATTGAGAGTCACTGTTACTTGACATCAGGTCAAGATACATATTACAAAGATTTTGTGTTTGTGCCTCAGTCCTTATATACCTGGCCGATAAACTGATTTATTCGACATCATTGTGAATTACAGACATCTGTCCTTCGGAATTTCATGGGAAGCTGTAAAACGCTCGACATCGAGTAAGGAACGCGGTTCTCAATTCGCTTTTTGCAAGCAGAAGATTTGATCGAGCACAACGTGATCTAGTTAGGGCCGGAAGGGTGATTTATCAAGCGGCCGCATCATTACGTGCGAAAGGGACATGGCGATGCCACCGTGATTCGTCGTCCTTCCATCGGGAAGAAGAATACATATTAATTTATATCTGCATGCGCAGCTGCTATTGTCATGTTAATCGGGTCTCCACGCATTAGCCGAGCTTTTCGGCAATGCGTGTATGCATCCATGCATGCGTGCCTGCGTGCGTGCGGTTCGTTCTTCCCCGTACACGCACGAAAGTCGAGAGACAGAGCCAGTAGGGATCTGGGAAACTCGGGCAGAAGGGTTTCGGCATTGGAGAGGAATGAAACTTGGCCCCAGGCCACTCCGCGACTTGATGGGCAAATTCGCGAATCTCTTCGATCGCGAATACGTAACTGCAATGTAGGAGATGATGTTAAATAAAAAAATCAGGGATGACACTTCCCATACAGCATAGATACATTGTAGAAATATTGCAGAATGATTTCACTGAAACATTGCATAATAATTGCGAAACGTTGCTAAATCATTGCCGTAAAATTCCAATAATGTTAAGATGTCCGCTTTTTGTTATAATGCAACAAAACGTTCCAGCAATATTGCAATGTAATGTATTTGGATAAATTTTTTACGAAGACTAAAATGAAAACTATTTCTATACATACATCTCACTAATTTTAATTTTTTTACAAATCGTATTTCTAGTGATATGAGCTTTCCAAAAGCAATTTTTTATGATAAAACCATAAAATATTCCAATAAATATAGTATTAATTCTAAATTTATTTGTAAGGATAAAGCACATATGTATGTACTATGTACCCCGAACAAATTATAAATATTATCCACATTAACATAATAATATACATATAGTCGCCTGGTAAGTTAATCATAGATTAAGTTAATCATAGTGATTCTTTTTAATTCGAAACTACTCCGAGTCAATTAAATCGATTAAAAAACGGCGGTATGAAATTTATCAATAAAGTTCAGGCGTTGGTTTATTCTTGCATTCACATTCAGGCATAAATACATCATCGATCATAATTAATATTTCGATAAGTCATTTTCAGCAATTTAAGTGCTCATCATTATCCGATAATAATGTATTGATTGTATCCAAACTCGATGTTTATACAAAATCTTTTGATTTCATATTTAAAATAAAACTTGGCTAATGAAATGGCCATCAAATAATAAATCAATAAATTTTTTATTTAAATATAAAAATAGATTATATTAATTATTATAAAAACGGCTGTTAAAAGAAAGAAGAACAAAAGGCTGTACATAAATATTGTAAAAACTTATATTTTTATTATATATTATATTATTATTGTAACAATTAAAGAATTACAGTTTTGCAATGTTTGTGGAATATTATAGGCATATTACTGATATTTTATAGGCATATTGTTAATTTACATTTTTGTAATATCTCTGCAATGTTACATTGCAATCGGCAATATTGCAACATTGCAGCAATATTATTAAGTTGTCCGGAAAGTCGTGCCGACTAAAATTTAAATTTTAGTATACATTTATTAAATTAAAATTTTCTGTTTCAATTTTCCTTCAACATCGTCACGAATTTTCCGGACAACCCAATACTTCAGTCTTCTGTGCTGTATGGATTGACACGAACTGAAAGCGACGAACTCGTAATTAACAGAACGCGAAGTCAAATCCCACATATCGAATTTCATAAACTGTGTATTAATTTAACAAAAGTTATCGAGAAAAATTAGATCTAAATAATTCTAAGTTCAGGTATATATAGGATAACATATAGGATCACTAACATACACACGCGAGCGCAACAATTTCGACAAATCATTAGATATCAATATATTTTTATTAATGTCTAGTAAAAGAGCACTTACCTGCATTGTTTGAGGCTATTGTTAGCCAGCATTATTAAAATTCATAATTAATGTAAGACATTTTTTTACTTATCTATCAATTTGTTTATATTGGGAAAGTTCGTGCCGATGTTAAAGGAAAATTGAAACGCAAAAAGTTTAAATTTTAGTATACATTTATTAAATTATATAGGTTAGTCGGCACGAACTTTCCGGATAATCCAATACATAAAATTTCTGATTCCCCTTATTCTTTTAATTTATTTTTTAAATCGAAAAGCAAATTAGGTCGCTATTTCAATTTTTCGATCGAAGACACAATTGACTCTTATTCTCTGTAAAACATCTTCGCTTTTCGACAATGATACTGCATCTCGGTTAATCAGTTTGAATACTTGCGAGGTCGAACATTCGCGCTACTTAATATCTAGCTTAACTAATACAATAATCTAGGAAATAATGAATATACCCGCAGTGAGTATACCTACGTGCAGGTATACTCACTTCGTTGAAAAAATTATACCCGTATCTACGTCCCCGTGTGTGAACATCTCGGGATAAACATCTCGTTGTACCCTCATGAAGAGTCAGCAAGCAACACTAAGAGAATTGATTTTGTTATAGGAACAAATCAAGGGAAAACAAATGTGACATTTGTTAAAAAAATAATTGATTTGTTGACGATTACAAATTAATTCGTCAATATAACAAATAATCAATAGTCTTAGACGGTCTTTCTTGCAGGGTCTCAAATCATAAGAAATTAACTAATTCTAGTCAAGTATTCTCCCTATATTCGATCGTGCTTGGTTAATTTCTTGCGACTTAAGACTCCACGATCATCTACGATTTCTATGTAAACGAGCCTCCATCCAAAAGATAGGTTAGATTCTATATAATTTGCTTCTGTTATTAATAATTGGTTGATATAGATAGACTTAGCAGCAATCACAACAATAAAATTTGTTGTTGCATATTTACCCATCACCATCATGAAGTTAAAGAAGCTTGTTAAATTAACAAAATTTTTTCTCTCAGTGAACGGGATTCATGATACGAAGATCAAGCTTTCCACGCTAGAGAGGGAAATACGATGGCATTATCGCCATGTAACACATTTTAACGCGTCCTGAAACCCCAAACGCAGTCAGATCACTCGTATCCCTCCTCCATATCTATGCGTTACGTTACATTACCATGTTTGACTTGTCGGCTTCCGAACTCGTTCGCGTTCGAGGGGGTGGAAGGTGAGAAATTCGCGGGAAGGGTTACGGCGAGGTTGTGTTTCGCCCCGGGGCCCGAAAAGTCGTTGATATTGAATCCGAGAGGTCGCTGAAATAAATCGTTAGCCCCCAAGATAGAGGGGGAGAAAGGAGCTTTCCGAGGGTCGCGATTGGTTGCTCGAGGGATGAAAATATCCGCTTAGCTACGTTTTACGAGCTCTCTCGGTTTTTTTTTACGAGTCCCGGAAAAGGAACCGAGTAGTTCGCAAATTGGAGCGTAATTCCGTGAAGGGGTACGAGCGAAACGCGAAGTAAGATCGATTACATAAAAATTTCGTAAATCTATTGGACAGAGGAAAAGGATATTTTTATTTTATTCGTAAATTAATTTATGACATACGGACTTGTGATGATTTTTCTAGTTAATTAATTATACAGTTGATGTATACTCTACCAAATACGCAATAACGCTTCTAATCAGGATGTTTTTTCGGGATCTGCATCCGCGTTTGCAGACCATGCAGCTTTTAGATCCGTTTAGCAATGCACTCCGCGAAGTCCGCGAAGAAACATCATCCACGAATCACGTCTGGCGAGATATCACTCGGAATGAAGAAGAAGGAAGCTTCTCAAGCGGAGCACATCCCCTTCATCGTTTGCTCGCTCACGCGCTCGTTCGTTTGCGAGGGGTTGCGACGCGCGTGCGCAATTTCCAACCCCATTCGCGGACTCCTCCCCGTACTCCCCTACCCCTTTTCCCGCACTCCTCGGCACCCCTCGTGACACACGTGCATCGGTCGGAGCCCGCTCCATGAACCCCAACGAGATCACACCGTTCTCTCCCTCCGCGTATTCCTCCTTTGCTTTTCCTCTCTCTCTCTCTCTC
>NW_012130083.1:582153-587153 GCF_000143395.1 Atta cephalotes
CCGTTACCGGTTGGTCGCGGCGAGTTGTTGTGTTTTATTCTTGTTTAGTCGTGCGACGCCACGCATATACGATATGAGGAAGGTAGTGGTTCTGTATGAGTGTGTGAGAGGAGGAGGGAGGAGAGAGAGAGAGAGAGAGAGAGAGAATGAGATGGGAGGAGTGATCATCGTGTGTTAGAATTAGGAAATAAAGCGGCAAATGGTGGTGTGCGGAATGGTAGTCGACTATCCTGCGAAGGACAAAGAAAATATAAAAAGAAAACAGTTTTAGAATTGGAGAAATCGCGGACAATATGAATCGTCGGACAGTTACTGTTCAATTTGAAAAAATAGAAAGTGAGATGTAAAAAGGAAGAATAGAGTGAGTGCATGTGCGCGCGACAACGCGGTTTTTCAAAACTAGAACTATCGTGGCTGAATTTTTCATGATTATGAAAAGGCATAATCATAGATATTAAATTAAATTTTTTTCAAGTTGAGATGCGATTGTGAAATGAATTGGAAACCACTTTGGATGGGGTATTGTATAATTTTTACCAAACAAAATTGGTTTGGTATCTTTTGAAGAACTCATCAGTTACGTATTTCGAGATGGCGTAAATACGTAAGCTATTCCTATCAAAGTATCTCCGAAACGCTATTGGATCAGGGACCAACGTGGAAGCTGTGAATCCTGTCGATTTTCCCAACTCTGGTTTTCTCGTGTTCAGAGCATCGCCATCACCAGCGAAACCACCACCACCTACCACCTATCGCATCACCGCCGCTCCCACTGCCAGTGGCATCGTACCAACCACCACTACCGCCGCCACCACCACCACCACTGTCGCCGCTGCCGCCGCCGCCGTCGCCACCGCCGTCGACGCCTCCTGCGCTAGCCGGCGACGGTTCACGGTAGTGTCCTCGAACACGGCATGCACGTATCGTGCTGCGAAAGTTTTACGAGTCTCGCGGTGCGCCAAACGAGAAACGTGTTCGTGTGCCGACGTCGACGTCGGCGTCGCCGTCGAGACGTGTGAGAAACGGGACAACGACGACTGACGTTCCGATCCCCGAAAGAATCCGCTCCCTCCTAGGCTCGACTTAACGCACCGCAGCGCGTGTGTAGGAAACAGGTTCTTAGCGCACGCATTACTCCGTTTCCGTCAGCGGATTTTACCCGCGCAAACGGGCGCCCGGCTTCTTGGTTTCCCGGAGGCAACGCGTGTCTCCTCGTGATTGTAACGTCTTGTTTTTCTATATAATTCTCTTTTGTATAAATCTTTACTTTCAATTTAAGGTCTAATCTTGCTTCAAGAGGTCCCTAAGCCCTAAAGCCTTAGGAAATTAATCAATCATAGTTGAATATCAGAGAAATAATCGATTGTGAGTGGTCAATTTCTTACGACTTTACGGCTTAGCGCAAGGCACATTCTTAAAGCAAGTTGTAAAGATTGTAGACTTATTGCGCCAAGTTAATCGTTGAATGTGTCGTACGTTACATTGCAGCTAAACGTAGTTTTCGAATTCGGATTGATATGTTTACATTTACCAGAAAGAGTTCGCACGAAACGATTTCCGCGTGCTGTTCCGATGGCAACAAACGTCAAAATCATCTCAAGTGGAGCATTACGATCCTTCGTGGATAGTGGCAGCAAACAGTTTTTCATTTATGATAACTGTCAACGAAAGGCGAGACTAGAATTTTCCATTGTCAACGGTAACGATATCTTTGAATCAATCGATGCTATCAGCTCTTATAAATTAAAGCTGTGCAGAGCTGTGCTTTGCATATGCAGTTCCCCAGCAAACAAACTGACGTTATTTGTTATGATAACTGCATTCAGCATAAAAAGCAACTTTTCAACTGTTGTAAAATTCTTTAATATTACTAATCTTATTCATTGAATTTAAATGTATAAATTAATAAATATATTAAAGAATCTTACAACAATTGCAAGGATGCTTTTTCTGCTAAACGTAACCATTTTGACGTCAAAATGACATCTTTAACATCATTTGATGTCAAAATGACGACAAATAACATCGTCATTTTGACATGATAACTTTGTTTCAACTAAAGAATGTATCAAACATATCGAAGATATTGTTCTACTAGTGTTTCAGTGTATCAATATGAAATCGAACATTGGTATAGCATTAAAGATATACTCACTGATATATGCAACCTACAGTTTAACGCCGAATCTGAAAGGCGCTGGTGATCAAAGATTTCTTCAGAATCACATCAGATGAAGTTATTTTCGGCTTCTTAAATGCGAAAAATCGCGTATGTGAGCGCAGGTGGGATTGAACCCGGATCTACAGATTGCAAATCAATCGCACCGAGTGGCAAGCCACTCGACGACGGATTTGTTAAGTCATAATTAAAAACAAAAATACATAAGGGAAATATGAATCAGCGCGCAATATTTAATGCGCAAGTATAATAATAAAAGTTTTATAATAATTAAATGATAATCGGGCAATCAGGAGAAAAATCGGCGTAAATGGTGCGCTTAAGTGACTAAATTCGTCCAAATAATAGTCCAAATAATATATTTCAATAAATTAATAACGTATGTTTCAGCTAAATTCAAGCCTTCTTCAGCGAATACATTTTCATGACTAATATGTGTTTCATGACTAATATGTGCGTGAATTTCCGTTGGCTAATCTCCTATACATTTTCTAAAAATTTTATAGTTCATATCTGGTGACAAGTATTTTAACATATGTGTATCTTCGTACGCATTTCGTCTTACTTCAAGTCATTATCAACGAATTTAAACATAATTCAATCAAGATGTACAAGCCTGATCAACTATCCACCATACTAAAGATTCTTTGGATCCAGTTTTCTAGCCGGAAGGAAACAAGAAAACCTTCATAAAGTAAGGCAAATTGTTGTAATATGCAGACGAAATTGACTGCCGTACTGATAATTTATAGTGCACGTAAACTATAGCATTTTTAGCACTGGCAGTAAATTTGAAACACAGCCAGTGGATTTTTAATTTCTAATTTCGTTATATTGTCGTTGTATTATATAAAAATGTATTATATATAAAAACGTTGCATAACGACAACGAAATATTGTTAAAAGTTAGAGCCACAGCATACGAAAATATTTAAGGAAACCCTTCATGTAAGCACACTGAAAAATGTCTGATTATAACCATCAAATATTAAGTGAAATAATTTAAACTACAGAGTGTATCCACAGGAAGATATTGAAACTAATTAGCTGATATATTCAATTATTAGAAAAACAAAATAATTTTTTAAAAAGAAAAAAGTCGGCATTAAAAAGAAGAAAGTCGGCAATTTTTAATGGATATAAATAAAATTTAATAAAATATATTGTATGTATATAAGTTATGTATGTAATTTTATTGATGAACAATGTATTATAATAATCCATAAGATTAATATTTTCGAAGTATGCATCATTTAAATTAGTACAAAACTTACTTTTTTAACGAAAACTTATAAAAACTTTTTTTAATATGTCGTTTTTATAATATTACTAACAACCTTTTTAATAGCTGCTATTAAATTCTGACATTGTTTTTTTATCGTGTTGACAGTCTTGGATATTAATCATTAATTTAACTGATTATTAACATATTTTTCATTAAGTAAACTAATATACAAACATTTTGTTAAATATTATTTATACTCATTAAAATTATAGATTTTCTTCTTTTCAATGCAAACATTTGTGTTTTTTTTTTAATGCTGAATATATTCGAAATTGGTAGCTGATGAATTTCAATATCTCCCTATGGAATCATCCTGTATATATTGAGATAATATAACTACATATTTTACAAATATTTAGTAAGTATTATGATTAGTAATATCATTTGTATAGTACCAATAATATTTACTAAATATTTGTAAAGGTAGAATTATGTTTAATTATATTACCTCAACACTTAGTTGAAGTTATTTCATTTAATATTTGGTAGTTATAACTGGATTCTTTTGTCTATGCAATAAGCGAATTGGTTGGTCAAATTCAGTAGAGACTGTAAAGCATAACAATCCAACATTGATTTTCTTACTGCTTATGTCTTATTGTTCAAATTTTTCTGTACATATATCATGGCCCTTAGATCAAAGCATAAACTTTTATGCTTTGCTATAATGCATAAAATCTTTTATTTTATGGAAAGGAAGAAAATGAAGTAATCTAGTTCATTTTTTTATGCATTATGCGCAAAATTTTGCCTCTCGTAGTCCCGAAACATAATAGAAGTAGTTTTAAACTGTACAATATTGGCCACCAATCATAGTCGAATAATCACAATGAGAAGAATAATCACTATGATCGGTTGATTTCTTTGACAGGTATGAGGCTTGCTACATCTATTGTGTTTTGGGACTAACAGGCATCTAAGGCACCTATCATGATATGTAGCTCTTTTTCATCCGCACGAAAAGAAAGAGATTTTGTTTGTTCGATGGAACAAACAAAATCTCGATAAAACGAAAAAGGAATAGATTGACCGTCGAAAGATTCAATTTTTCGAGTTACACTTTATTCTAGTTCCATATATTCATATAGATTGGATTTTTTTCGTAATAAGTTAATTTCGGAATGAAATTAAATTTTTAAAATGAAAATAAATTTTTTTCTTCTGTTAAACATATCTATACGACATAAGTGCATTCTAGTTAAAAATATCAGAGATCTAATCTATTTTATAGATCTAGTCTGGAAAATGTATCGTTAGCAGATTTATTAAGCTGACTTGACTTTTGATATTTCAAATCCTATAATCAAAATTCTAAAAAAATGTCAATACCACTAGCAGATCAATCTAATACCTGACTTTCAATATTTCAAATTAATTCCTAAGTAATAAAAAATCATATTTCGAAATATTATTCCAAAAATACAATCTAATAACGACCTAATAATCTAATAATCGATTTAATTATTTTAATAACGACCAATAATCGAGCAAAGGAATTAGATATATAATATATAATAAATATATATATTAATATAT
>NW_012130083.1:593374-596095 GCF_000143395.1 Atta cephalotes
AGAGAGAGAGAGAGCGAGAGAATAGAATAGAATATAATAAGATTTATTTTATCTGGAATAAAAAAGAAATAATCTTTTAGGCACACACATTCTATAAATTTCATATAAGAACAAATACAATCAAGTGCAAACATACACCAGTAAATTAAACCAGAAGAAAGAAGAAAGAAAGAGCGACAGAGTAATACATTGCGAGAGTAGGACCGTAAACCAAAGAATCTACCATTTTTTTTCTATTAATCATTCATCGAATAACAATAATCTCTCGTCAAGTGAAATAATAGTGAGACACACACACCGATTCCTTCGTCAGAGCCAGATTAATTAAGCGAGCCGGCATACAGTTTTGTAGAGGTTTATAGAAATAGCCGTAAAATATAAGTGCATTTTTTAAACTGGACGTGTCACGTGACAGATTTTCGCCAAGCGAAAGGAAGAAGAAGACAAAGGGAGGAATCAACTTTAATCAAAGGATTCGATTAAACACTCCCAGAGTAACCGATCTACTTCAGTTCGTAGCCTAAACCTGTTGAGTACAAAACGACACAGAATTAAAAATATAGATAGACAGAGAAAACGAAGAGAAAGAAAAAAGAAGAACGAGAGAACAAAAGCGTAATATTGAAGAATAGATCATTACGTACTGGAAAATTACATACGACCGAAACACACGAGCCATTTCCAGACAAGTGTAACTATTCCGGAATCTACTTTGAGATAAGGATTTGCGCAAATGCCGATTATAAACGATTCTTCATCGTTATCGAAGAAAATCGGACCTCTAGGATCCGATTCAACAAATTAATGGGAATCAAAATGCGATCAGAGTCGATTGAAAAAGGCGCCAATGTCGCATACAAGAATTTCATTGATTATCCGCTCGAAAAAAACTAGATAATCTCGAGCCTTCGTATATTGAAAAAGGACAAACATCCAGCGAGAGGGATTCTCGGGAGGTTGAAGGAAGAGAATCACCACCAAGTGGGCACGCGAAACTCGCCAACCGGGTGGAAGCGTTAAAGTCGCGATGACGTGGCGAGGAAGATGAGCGCCGAAGTGACGAAGGAGGTCGTCGCCACCGAGAGGGTCCCGACGAGCCCTCCGGCGGCGGTTGCGACCTCACCGGGCACGGTCGGCACCGGCGACCTGACGGCGCGGCATTTGCCGCCCTTCAGCAGCTTCGCCGGCGATAACACGATGGACACCTCGACGCTGCCACCGCTCCATACTCAAGATGTTGGGTCAAATCTGATAGGTTGGGACTACTACGAAGGCCTGACTGGCCGACTAATCGACGTGGTTCCGGCGAGCCAGTATAGACCCTGGGAGTCCAAAGGTGGCGGCCCGGAGGGACTGCCTAGCTTCGCAAGTCAGTTCACCGCCCCGAGCGAATCTGAACCTCAATTGACGGCGTTGACGCCGTTGTCACCAGCGTCTATTTCACACTCGCCGCCGGTTACATCAGCCGTGGGCCTGCCGAGTTTCCACACACTTGGAGCACCGCTTCCGACGCCGCATCCGCATCGTGGATCAGTCGGTTATCCTCTGGTACCGGCGCCAGTAGCAGCTCGGGACGTCTCGACTATACAGCAGCAGATGCTCGACGAACGTCACATACAGCTCTTGGGCTCCAGCCAAGTCCAAGCGTTTCCGCCACCTCCACCGGGTCATCCGCATCATACAGTGCTGACGGTAGTGAAGCCCGAATACGCGCAATTGCATCACGCGAATTTCCAAAATCCGATATCAACCGTGTTAGACTCGCCGACTTCACGGCCGATTGGCATCGATGGACGTAAAAAAGAGCGCAGAAAAATCCGTGCTGGTTCCATGGAATCGGAAGATGGTGGCGGGGGTGGGGGCGGCGGTGGTGGTGGTGCTGGTACCGGCAATGTAGAAAGTTCTGGTCAGGTAGCCGCCGTCTCATCCACCGCGAATCGAGGCGTGCACCATCTCGGTGGAGGTATAACCGACGGCGACGGTGATGGTGGCCTTGGCGACAAGCCGGCGAAGAAAAAACGGAAGAGATGCGGCGAGTGCATAGGCTGCCAGCGCAAGGACAATTGCGGGGATTGTGCGCCATGCAGAAACGACAAAAGCCATCAGATCTGTAAGATGAGGAGATGTGAGAAGCTCACGGAGAAAAAGGTAAGTGAACTATTAATTCAAACGAATCATCTTATTGATATCGTGACATTTATTTAAATCTTTTTCACACACATTATTTAAGTAAGAGTAAAATGCGTATTTTGGTTGACAACGATTTGCGTTAATCTTTCATTACACGGAATTAATTGTTCTGTTAATAAGGGATCTTCGAAAAATTGAGCAATTTTTTATTGTTCCGGATTATAGAAAAATTTGAAAAAATACTTAAAATTTTTAACAAATTTTTATTGAAGTTGAATTGTATTTTATTTATTTTTTATATAAATTTTAATTTATCTAGAATTCATAATCAAAATATCATTGTCTTTAAACATCCCATGTTGCTGACTGAAGGTTAAATGTAAGAGTATTCAATTCTGAAAAAATTACACAAGTATTGAAAAACGCAGAGTAGACACGCAACCCGGTTTCTTCGATGATTGGTTCTGCGAAATCTGCTATGATAGACACGTATATAATCGTAAGAAGATATAAACGCACAGACAAAACGCCGTTAGAAAACGATATATATATATATATATATATATATATATATATATATATATATATATA
>NW_012130083.1:599443-608299 GCF_000143395.1 Atta cephalotes
ACACACACACACACACACACACACACACACATCGTTTTATTTCCTTAGAAAAATTCTTCCCAGTTTGGTAAATTATTCGCGTTATCTTCGATGCGGGTATTCATGGCACGATTGAGTTCGTCGACTTGACGATAACGCTCTTGGAACAGAAGGACGAAAGCGAGGCGGAGTTATCAACGAGGTATAAAAAGCAAACGTTTTTCGCTCGCGAATTTAAATGAACGAAAAAGGCGTACCGCTTCCGAATCAGCCCGAGAAAATCGACTTCGTCGCGAGATTCGGGGGGGGAGGAGAAGGAGGAGGTGAAGGAGGAGGAAGGAAGGAAAACGTAGAAAGGAGCGCAAAGGGGGTGTGAGAGAGGACCTTGAAGCTACGCAATTCCCGCTAACGGCAGGAGTGTGTTTCTCGAGTCGATATATCGATCCCCACCCCCACTCGTTGTTTCCTGCCGCGGGAAACAGGACTCGTTCTCTTTCTCCCTCTCCTACAGGATGACTCACAGCTTCCCCGCACACACGCAGCCACGCACGTGCGACGGCCGCGCGAGCGCGAGCGCGAACGTGCGCGCGCCTCGCTTCGCCTCGCCTCGCCTCGCCTCGCCTCGCCTCGCCTCGCCTCGCCTCGCCTCGCCTCGCCTCGCCTCGCCTCGCCTCACCTCACCTCACCTCACCTCACCTCACCTCGCCTCGCCTCGCCTCGCCTCGCCGCTCTCCAATTCTCTATGCGTTATACGTTCAACCCGGGGAAAGATACGACAGATTATTTTTTTTCTTTTTTTTACAAGCTTCTACTTACAATGTTTCTTATGTTTTTTAATTTTGGATCAATGAGTAAATATTTCCTGCGTGTCGACGAAAATTTTGAATCATTGTCGTCGTAAGTATTGATTCGAAAGTTATCTCATGTTGGACAAACAAATATATACTTGCACGATAATTCGTATGAGTTCAATCAGAGCATGACGTGAAATTTATTCATCCGTTTTTTCCGGGTCTTGTTTTCGCAATTTCGACAATTTTTCACGCACATGTGCGAAAGAAGGGGCGAGAAACAGAACGAATAGAAGCAAGGGGAGAAAATGGTGATTTCTTTTTGTTAAATTTTTGTGGTTTATAAAAAATTCTCTGTCTCATCCATACATACCACCCCCATCATTTTTCTCTCTTCCTCTTTACTGGCCGAATTTTCTACGCGTATGCGAAGAAAACGCATGCGGAAAATGTTTGCACACGCACTCGATCGACCCGTTTGCCACGATGGAGATTCCTTGCACCCTTCTACCCCCAGCTTCCCCAGTGTCTCACCCTCCGCATCTCTCTTCCATGATAATTCCATCCCCTCTTTGCCTTCGTCTTCTCTTTCTCTCTTTCGCACGCACGCGCGCAGGTGATGTCTTTCTTCCTTCTCTCTCTCTCTCTCTCTCCTCTCACGATGATACCCCTCTCCACCTCTCTTTGACGCCGCTACTGGCATCCCCGTTAAGACTATTTGCCAGAGGACACAGGACGAAAATATAAAACCATTTCTATATTTTTCAACCATTGAACAACATTCGACGCGGACTCATTCGTGAATATGGACTCATTTCGATATTAATTAATCATAAGATTATACATTATTATCTATCGGTCTTAACGTATCACGTATAATACAATAATTCGCACCTATCAACATATAAAAAATTCGATACAATAAAGTTGGTAGAAATTCTGACCAACCTTCCTAGAACCGTATAAAAAGCAGTCATCGTCATTGTATGAACGTACATTTTACGTGCACTTAATGACAAAGGTAGGGTTCCCGCTGCACTGTACAATTATTCTTGAAAAATGCAAAATGCTTGTGACTGGCCGCTTGCATCAAGATTGACTGCGTTCAGCTGAGAAAGTAGCTTAGCAACTATTGTAAAAAAAATTTTTTTAATACGGACTGACCTTGCCATTAATTCTTCACTAGATCTAAATATGTAAATCAATCACATAAAAAAATCTTACAGTTGCAGAACTTTTTTTCTTCTGAGCACAGCAGTTGAGCGGATAGTTGAGAAAAAAAAGAGCTCTAAGGAATAAAACTGGAAAATTTGATAACATTCCAATTTTATAAGCATATTTTTGTGTTGAACTTAATTTTATTGCTTATTAATCCAAAATTATAAGAAAAATCAGAAGATCTGTCGAGCAAAATGAGCGATTAAACATTTCATCGATATAAGATAACGTTGTATGCTTCTAATCGCAGCTAAATATAGTAAAACACGATGTTAACAAAGTAATGCAAGAAGTGACACTTTTGTTAATAATAACGAGTTAATAGAAGCCTAAGCTTAGAAATTCAAGGTTAATTAAATTTGCTTTTTATTCAATCATTCGGTTACGTTTTAGAAATTTTCTGATTCTCATTCTGTAATTTGAAATTTTCAGCTATTTTATATAACGCTCTTGATTGTCTTACATCGAATAAATTTGACAAACGTTGCACTCGCATTGCACGCGTCGCACGCGTTTCTCTATCGGTTTCGAACGTGCGCTTAAATATTAGAGCGGTCTCAACTGCGGTCACGGTTTACGACGGATTACGAGTATTGTGCGAAGC
Source organism: Atta cephalotes (assembly GCF_000143395.1). Lineage (NCBI taxonomy): Eukaryota > Metazoa > Arthropoda > Insecta > Hymenoptera > Formicidae > Atta > Atta cephalotes. The sequence continues at coordinate 602,036 of NW_012130083.1, forward strand.
CCTGTGGAGGATATAATCTGGCTAGATTCGCTATATCGATTTTGAGTTGCAGCTTTGTGCATCGAGCGCGTGCGTGCGTGCGTGCGAGAGCGCGTGTGTGCTCTGAGTCATGCCAGTGCACGCGTATGGGTGACGCTACGTACACATGCACGCGTTCCACACGCACGTCAGATCCTTCGATCTCGTGACGAATCGATTGGAGAAATGAACTTAATGGCTTCCTATTTAGCTACTAAATCAGAAACGAGAATTACAAGCCTAAATTTAATTTTATTAAATATAATTTATCGGCGAGTTTAATATTCGATATCTGAAAAATTGTTATCGGTCAACGTTCCTATGTAATATAGCATTACAAGGAGAATAGATTTTTTGTAATATTCGAGAATACATTAATCATAAAAATAAACTTTCGATGTTATTCTGATTATGTGCCTCTCAGGGGTACCTTGAATTTCCTTTTCACGGGGAGTCCAAGGTCTGTCTTGGGCTTCAGGGTCGGTGCCAGGGAGAGAGGCTCTCTCCATCCTCTCGCGTATCGATCCGACCGCTTGCCGGATGTAACGTCTTCGAGGCGTTCGCGATAGCTAAACGCGAACGCAGCAAACTGCTGCCTCCATTCCTCGTACACTAAGGCGTATATTTCCGTTATGCACGAAATAGTACGATATAGATATATTTGATAAAGAATTTCCGATAAACGATGAAAACGAGAATAAATATTCGGTTTTTATCTGTTATCAACCATCGATTGATTTGACAGGCTAGAATTTTTATAATGTGCGTGAACGAATAATTGTCCGTCTCTCCGTCTCTCTTTTCATTTAAGTACCAATACACTGAACAAAGAGTAGTAGCTTATTTTTGATTATTTTTGATTATTTTTGATTATTTTAACCGAACATTTGGTTGAAATTTTTTCACTCAACATTAATAACTATTATTAGATTAGTAACTATTATTAGATTTTTTTTTCGATATATTCACGTGAAAGAAAACTTTATTAAATAATTAATAAATTAAATAAGTATCAAATTTAAATATAATAATACGAAATTAAATACAAATAGGAAGATACATCAAACACAAGCTTAAAAATAAGATGAAAGTTTATTAAGACATTAAACTGTAATATAAAAGATGTGAGAGTTTTTTACAATCATAAACATATGGAACGTTTCGAAGAAATTAAATATTACAATAAGGATAACAAAGAAATCGCTTTAATGAGAGCGAGCTCCATCGCGTAAACAAGAAGCAATTGCGAAATGATGATAATGAAAGCGGGACGCGCGACGACGACTTCCATGACGGTAATCGTACAGAGGAGTGAATCGTACACCTCTCGCGCTGACTTATTACACCGGAAGAGTCAGCGATCTACCATCGATCTGCCTCGAGAGTATAGATATCGTTGCCGGTACATTTCGTTTCAAAGCGGTTGGAATCGTATGCGTGATTACAGTAAACGCGAGCGCAGGTAAAAAGCCCCGTACAGCTGTCTGACAGCTGCCGCGGCAGCGGCAGCGGCGCGCCACGCCATACCGCATCAAGCCACGCCACGCCGTCCTATATACATACGTGATGAACCACCCTGTACATGGAACCCGCGCATGCGCCCTGAAAATATTATACGTTTCGCCTTGGTGCACGTGCACCGCTCTATCGCCGATGACGAACGTAACAGAATTAGTGGCGCATCATTTCATCCTTTTTCTGGGTTTCTACCCTTCGCCATTGCTCTCTCAGAGGGGAGGCGCAGATTCACTATCGATATTGATTTATCTGTAGCGTGTGGTCCTGTAGATTTCAAATCCAATTCAGAAATATTCCATTTTTCTTGAATCTTTATATTATTATCTTCATTCATTATCTCCAGTTAAATCTCAGTTATAGAATTGTACTGTTTTTGACATTTTTTTAAATAAATTTTATTGGCCAGATTGGATCGTTCAGAACTAGGAAGATGCTTAAGAACTTAAGATGCTTTGGGAAAAATCATATTACCGGATCAAATCGGAAAATCATTTGGTCAATTAAGAACACCGATTTGAAAGCTCTTCCATTTTTGCGCGACCAATTTCGTGTGCGTCGACGATCGTCATCCCTCCTAACCCCACCTCACCCCGCCCTCACCATCCTTTCCGTGTAGCTCGTTTCAATTCGACCGTATTGCTTCCCATCGATTTAACTTCAAAGTCCCCGCGCGCGAAGGCGACGCCGGGTAAAAATGTCTCCATGCGTTCCGTGACGCGGACAAATCATACATGGGCTTTCGCTCGAATATCTTCCGGACGCAAAGTTCTCGCGACATTTGCATCAGTGAACCTTCGAGTTCACATATGTATCGTAGAGATAAACCCGACGTATCGGCCTTGCGAAATGTCTTCCTGTCCACGCGCTTCCGTTCGTCCTTTCCGCCTTTCCGCCGCAGAGAAGACGAGACATATCGCTGGAAGGAGAAGAACGGGAACGCGGTGTCTCTTGGGTTGACTCTAAATCGAGCGAGACAACGCCACGGGAATTATGTCGACAATGCTGCTGATTGCCGGTTCATTATGACGTCATAGAATCTAGCTGGTACGGTATGTACCTACTGCTAACCTACCGCTGCCGATCAAGGATAATCGCTCTTAAGGCGCGTACAGTTCTCTTCAAAGCGCGAGAGTACGAAGGAAATGTTCGTACTCCATTCGCACGCTTAGAATTAGAAACGCTGTGACACAGTCTGGCCACCACCATTTTGTCGAAATAAGAGTGAGAAAGAAGGATACGTATACTGTCTTTTTTTATGTATGCTCTCATTTTAACTGAAGACCATTGGTGCTTTTCGGCAGTAAACAGTGGGCGTGTTCAAGTCGACAAAGTAACCTGCTCACTGAGCAAATGAACATGATGGGTTGTTACTTATGGATCCAACCAATCATATTCGATCCCTCGGCGAGCAGGTTAGCTGCCTTGCTTGTTAACCTGCTCACTAAGAGTAGGCAAGTAAATGGACTTCTCGCCGAGCGATTGAATGTTTGTCCGCCGCGTCCGCCTTGAACGCGCTCAGTGTCACAGTAGTGATTTCATCTTTGTTTAACATTTGCAACGGATGTAATGATTCACTATGTTACATTATGTCATTTATCATTTTGCTGGCACTTCATTACGTGTAAACAAATTTTAATCGTAACTGTCAGGTCGTAAAGCATATCGATCAATCAGTTAAGGATGAGACCTGATTGTGATTGGTCAATTTGTTTATTGCTTTACGAGATTACTAAAATTTTTGTATAATGACCTTTATTTATTCTAACTTATGAATCTGAATTGACAAAAATGACGGGCCAATCACAAAAGCTTATCATCTCGTGATCAGATTTTTTATAGGAGCTCTAGCACAAATAATCGACGTCGAAAGTGCATACGAGATGCTACTTTGGAAATCTCGCGCGATTTTACGATCGCGAATTTTGGAAAGTAAAATTGTGATGAGGAGAACAGGACTTTTTGTCTCGCGGTTTCTTCCTGAAACGTGAATCTGATGTATCAGCCTTGTAAATTCACTCGAGCTTGATGCAAATATGGATGATCAGCGTATAAACATAAATCATAACCAGGGACGCGCGATCGATTAATGATTGCAAAGCGGCAGAGGCAACCGATGAACGCGGGATGAGGGTGAGAAAGGGAAACGCCATAATTCTCTTTCTCTCTTATGCGCGAGCGCTGACCCGATTTTCATCCGCCGATTAAAATTAATAACCGTTTGTAATTGGGATTAGCCGGCGCTTAGCCGGGACGCGATCGGCGAATTGAAATCGGCATCGGGAATGTCAAACGGCAGCTTGTGAGCATTTATTTCTGCTGGGGCTGCGCGAGGATGCAAGGGGTGCGCATTCTTCGTTCATCGATCTTCCAGGATAGTCTTTTGTTCGCATTAATGGATGCCATGTGGCGCCATTAGACGCGCTAATCTCGCCTCATAAATGGCAGTCGGCAAAATCATATCCGAGTCATTTAGGCGATCAGCGCAAAAGAGAGATATCAACAGTTGCGTTCAACGAAAAAAGTAACTTTGCAACTGTTGTAAAATTTTTTGATATGTTTGAGCTTGATCTTAGCTTCTCACTGGATCTAAATATATATAAATTAATCATATTAAAAAATTTTACAACATAATGTTGCAAAGCTCTCTTTTCTATTGAACGCAATTCAGTATACCATTCAGAATCTATGAAATCTTTCGATTTGTTCGCTTTCCAGCGATGTACGCATATGTCTGCGCTTCGATATTTTCAGCATCGAGATTAGACATCTCAAGAAGAGTAATCTTCGGACACACGTAATCGATCCGAACGATTTGCCCTTCCTCTTCTCCTTCGGCTCCATCAGCGAGCCTAGAAACTAGATCCGCACAGCTGCCGCGTCGCACCAGCCGAAACCGGAAGCCGTCGGCCATCTTGTTTGTACAGTAGCTATGGTTACCATGGGAGATCCTACGAGCAAGAATTCGGTGTATGTACATACATACATTCGTATGTACGTGCGTACATACATACAATACATCGATCCGTCATGGATCTTTTCTGCTTTCTATGTACCGCATATTCTCATTGGTGCAAGGCTGGTTTTAGATTTCTGGAATTTATGAGTCTGATCGTGTCGTATATGCGGGGATCGAGGGGGGAAGGGCTTTTCCGCTCCTTCCTTCGATCTAGGACCCTTTCCGACGGGAAAACTGGCAGATGGTGACTCTATTGCGTTTAATCGGCTTATCTCTTGGTCCACCTTGAAATATAATCGCGCGTTCGTTTCTCATTCGTGATTGCAAAGAACTGCTGAAGATTCCGCATTCGATCTAATACTTGACACATAAATTCTTAGGTTGTGAATAGAGAGTCGTTTTTTTTTACCTAGAACGTTAAATATTTATGAATTATTATGCATAGTACTTTCTGCATTCAGTTATTACTTTTTTTATAAAATTAAAATTAATATTCTCTCTAAATTTTTTTTTAAATGGAATCTCACTGTAAAGTGAAAATTGAGCCTGTCTTGATAAAGAGTGGTTCAGTTTTCAGTCTGTAAGAGTAAGATTTCACTCTTCAGAGTGAGGTCCATTCTGAAAGTTTTAGAGAGTTCATTTTCTGATTAAATAAAGCAAAGGACGTTCACCGAGCTAACGGAAGAAAACTAACGTTAAGAGAGACATTTAGTTTCGACGATGCGTAATGATCTAAATTCGTAAAAAGTGTATCAGTAAAGCAGAAAGAGAAAGAAGGTCGATCACCCGTCATTAAGTACTCGAATTGTTGTCATCGAAATAAACATCCGGACACATCTGCGCGCGCATTTTTCACAGCCGTAAAAGGAAATGAATTTCCTCCACACGTGGCCCCTGTTTCATTTCGATCCACACAGCTTCCAAAAGAGCACAGACATCTGTCCAAGTTAGGAACAGTTGCCAGATTTTTCTCTCTCTCTCTCTTTCTCTCTCTCTCTTTCTCTCTCTCAGATTCGATGAGCAAATCAAATTCGATGAATCAGAAAAACATTTTTAAAGCTAAGCTAAATTTTAAAAATAATTGAGTGAATAAATAAATAAAAAATTTATTAATATTTTCTACATTACCTACCGAATATTTGTATTTACACATTATATCTTTTGAGTGTTAGAATGTAGAGTTCTTATAATATAGAATCTGGCCACGCAACACAAAATGGCTGTATGATGTATATGTGTGAATCTGATGTGAATATGTGTGTGTAAATGTGGAATGTATGTTCTTTGAATGTATGCTACATTTTGATTGGATATTGCCATTTTGAGGAGGTTGATATAATATTGACCAATGAAAATAATCACGTTGAGTGGACTCTACCTTTCTAAGGATATTATTAGGAACGATTAGAAAATTTTTTCTCTTATGATATTTACATATCGGAATGATAAAAAAAATTCCCAAAAGCTTGAATAATTTTGATCGCGCAAGGGGAATTACCAGAAAAAATATTCTCGGAGAGGGAGAGCTATAACGGCGCTCGCGTAAGTAAGTAACAAGATGCGTCTGATGTGTTTAACATGACAAAGAGAATAAACGTTCTGGATGCGCGTCACAGCATCGGTTCTCCCTGGAATCGTAGTAACGACAAAAACCCAGGTATATATGTGCCGGTTGATCGATATGGTAGTCTGTTAGAGAGAGAGAGAGAGAGAGAGAGAGAGAGAGAGAGAGAGAGAGAGAGAGAGAGAGAGAGAGAGAGAGAGAGAGAGAG
>NW_012130083.1:608903-617187 GCF_000143395.1 Atta cephalotes
GAGAGAGAGAGAGATGTGAAATATAATAATTGTAGACAGCTGTGAGTTGAGAGAGGATCGGATGCTTTTGACATCCATGCTAAATTGAACACAGCCCTTCTTTTCATTTAGAATCTAGATAATTCATTCGCTTCATCTTTGTTTCTCTGCAAAATTTGCAAAATTTATCGCATTTCAATATTTCTTACACAGACACACATCGAAAGAAAAAAAAGTAACGTAAGGGTACACAAAAATATACTTACTGTACGCAAGTAACAAAAACGATTAATTGTTTTTATCAAGTATTTCAGATATTCATGGTCTACTATAAGTTCGTCACATCAAATTTATTTCAAAATATATTCTGAATCTTAGTAAATTTAATATTTCAATCAAGATTATTAAATTAAAACAATTTCGATTTGCTTATTGTATAAAGTTTCCTCTTCTTCGATCAATTTAATAATATTCTTCAAAGAAAATTAATTCTTATTTTGAACATATAATAATGAGTCTTTTAAAATTTGTAATAAGTATATTTTATAATTACTATCAAGAAAATATTCTTTGTTAAAGATAATCATTAAAAGGAAGAAAATAAATTGAGTAATCATTTTTTTTAACAATAAAATGATATTTCTCTGTGTATATTATTCTAGTTATACGTCAAAATTTTTATATTAAACAGCACAATAAAATGTATTAAAAATTTAACAGTTTTTAGATTTATATAAAACATATCTCTTTGTCAATTTATACGAAGGCGCATAAATTGACAAATCGAATTCGCTATTAGATTCCATAGAATGTTTCAAGATCTGTTACAAAAAGCCTATTCATTGTCACTACACTGCGTTCGGAAACGTTGCCCGCATGATGCATTTTATTTTTGTTATTCATTCTTTAAAGGCCAAAATGAAGAATTCGAGGCATCCAAACTAGAAACAATCACTAAAACTTTCTATGTCGCTTTCATCAAACTTCAAATATATATCTATTTCATTTTAAGTATAATGAGTATGCCATTAATTTAGCCACACACAGAAAGAACAAATCTAAAAATACTTAAAGTATCGCGAATATAAGATCGAGAAATACTATTAAAGGGAGCTGTGATCGGCGAACGAGAACTCGCAGCGGCAGAAGATAGCGATGGGCACCGCGGCTATTATCGTACGGACATGTATGTAATGTATGTCTGTAGGTTAATGCAATTCGCTCAGATCTCATTGCGAGAATAGTGCAGCAGGGAATTGATTGATTGGCTCTTTCGTTTCAGCGCAACGATATGCATAGTCGCGGTCTGTCGCGCGCGAAAATGGTAATAATACCTTGACCGTGAATGCAAGTCAGCGATGGTTTCTTTACACCCGAACCTTTTTCTCGCTTTTCCTTGCGCAGCAACCCAGGGACCCAGGTAGTCCAACGTTCTCATGTCGTTGACCTCTGTCCCTTTATGTCGAAAGTAAACTCTAATGGCATATAATAGCTTCCTTATAAAACCTAGCACTATGTCGCCCGCGTTCCTCGGTATAAGCTATACAATAATTATTATTATCGCTACTCTCGTTTTATTGCCGCGGTGTGAACGAACTGGAACGATCAGATTTTATTAGAAGAAAGAAAGCCAATGTTTTTAACAGTTAATTTCGACTCGTTGTTGTTATGCCTCGGTATAAATTTAAATCGTGAGGAGCGTTGCGATTGGTCGTTGATAGATCGAAAAAAAGCAGCGACCGACGAGACAATGGCGGAATATTTTTATAGCGATTCGTGTTGCGGTGCGGTGCGGCACGTCGGCAGCTACATCAACATGACCGGTTTCCATTGGGCGTTTTAACATCTGCCGCTTCGAATCTTTCGGCTGTATGCGTGCGTATGCGTACACACACACACACACACGCGTGTGTGTGTGTGTGTGTGTGTGTGTGTGTGTGTATATATATATATATATGCGTGCGTTTGTGCGTGCATATGTGCATCTGTACGTACGTGCGTGTCCTGCCACGCAACGTCGCCGTTTTCCCACTGAAACGACGATCGACACGCATGCAGATATATATGATATGTTACTGTACGACGTTCCAGCTAGGCCGGTCGATCCCAATTCCCGCCCTTGGGAGCGAGACAGCGACGATCGCCATCGATTCCGCCGGTTTTCGTAGAAAAACCGGGAGAGGACAGTAACGGCGTGATGAGAACACCCTGCGTAGGATAGGGGGGTAAAGCGATGAATCATCGTATCCGTCTAGAAGGCAGGCTGTCTCTTTCCAGGCCGGAGAAGCGAAAAACAAACTGTTCACGACGCTGATCGAGCATTACGAGCTTTCCGGCTGATACGTTGTCTAGCAGCGGTAGCAACGGCAACGGCAGTTAGCCGATATCTTCTGCCTCTCGCGTGGAGTTATGAACGAATTCTTGAGGTGGCGAGCGCTCATTCGGCAGGCAGCCTAGCAATTTTAATTAAAGGCGGAAGGCAGTAAGTAAGGCACGTTGCGCGCCGGAATCGAGGGCTGCGTACCGTCTTCCGATTAATAGTTGGAAATTTCTCATTTGGCGCCGCGCCGAAGCAATGTTACCCCGAAAAGATTAATCGTTATTTCATTATACGAGAAGGAATCTTACTTTTTTCGTCATCTCGATATAGACGGAATCTAAATTTGAACTGTTTATCTTTCCGACCTTGAAACAAATTTGTTTCGAGGACGTATTTCTATCTCCGTTGTGCCTGATAAAGAAATTACCTGAAATAGTTGAGATACAAATAATACCTGGTTCTATCATGTCTTTAATGAGAGACGATTATTTTATTGATAAGTATGATCGAGAGTAAAAATATGATGCTTTCTGTGATTCCGAAGTTTGCCTTCAAAAGAGGAAAGCGACGGACGCGGATGGACACTCTCTTCTCGCCGTCACTCTTCGTCGGTCAATTTGGCGCACTCTTTTTCGTTCCATCCGTGTCTGCGAGACAGGAGATGGGACAGCGAGAGAGGGAGAGATACGACCTGACTACGTGCGTACTACGCAACGATATAAATTGAATAGGTAGAGACGAACATGGCCGCTCGCTCGTTTGCTCGCACACTCGCTCGATGGATAGAAAAATCCTGGGAACGAGACCCCCGTACAAGAGAGGCTCGGAACGAGTCAATGAAAATAAAAAGGATGTCAGATTGTCGCGGCGTCGGAAGTTACGGATTAAGTTAGGAAGTAGACAGTTAATGTCGCTTCGGAGAGTGAGATACGAAGATAGATAGAGAGAAAAAGAGAGACATATCTGTACATGTACGTCGCGCGATTCTGCGCCGATTGTCGTTATTATTTTTGCCAAGGCTCGGTGCCTTGAAGAAATAGCATTTGATCTTCGAAAAGGACATGATCTTTAATATCAATTGAGATTCGAGGATTTTTGTAAATAAAAATCTTTTATTTGTCTGCATGTTTGAAAAAATAAAAAAAAACAATCCGAAGAAGCATCGAGATTTAAAGTAGCAATTTTAATCGTGAAAGAATCGGATCAGTCTCTCAAGTGATGGGTGCGAATATAGAAAGTCACTTTGTTCTTATTATAGAAATAAAATAGATCAAGCAATCTCAAGTATTTACCTCGACCTTGGCAACTTAACGCAACCACCCTACTTATACCTTCGTGTAGTCTCACACTTTGAAGAGGGTTACAACCAGGTCGGTTGATTTGCGTTTGAACGTGAGGACACCCTGCTTTCTCATCCTCTCCATCATATGCCCGTAGAATCGCTCGATTTAACCGGTCCGTATACGACTAACTTGATGACACGGTGAGTCGGCTGTGTCTCTGATTGGTAGACGACATAAGTCCGGTTCCACCAATACAAAATTAACTTTAATCTCGATTTAATACTTATCGTTTATCTTTCTCTAACTCTTATATCCGTTTCTATTAATGCAATTTAATTTTGATTTAACTAACGCTTCATCTTTTTCTAGTTGTAAAAATTAGAAAACGATGTAAAGTAATTTGAACTGAAATTAAAATTAATCTACATTTGATAGAAACAGGCATTAGAATCAGAAAAAAATAAAGTAAATTGAATCGAAATTAAAGTTAATCTTACTTTGATGGAACTGAGCCATAGCCAATAAAGACGCCAAACGTTCAAATATTTTTAGCATTTACATTTTACAAGTCTTCAATAATAATTAACATTAGAATAATTAACATTAGAAAACATAAATGCAACATAGACAACTTCTCTACGATTTCTTTCCCTATACTTATGCAAATTGCGTTTTTATTAACCGTAAGGATGGCCGATTAAACGAACTAACCATCCGCGATCACCCTTATTAGGAGGAGGAAGATGGTAGGGCCGTCACCCTCAAGTCCAGGGGATGCTAATGCGAAGAACTGACCTAGCTATCCTCACTGCCTCGTGTGGCGAAGGTGGCGATAGCGGGTGGCGACTGCCGTTAAGTAAAATACAACGTGGGGGCGTCCTTGACTCGACAAACGCCTCTTCGTCCCACGCGGGTTTTGTATTAAGATATCAAATGGCCAAATCCGAGGGTTCCCCTACTTCACTTGCCGAGACGTCATGTGCCTCGACACGGAACTACCCTTTTCTGGTGGTAATGTATCGCTTGCCCTGCTCTCGCAGTCTCTGGAGGAGCCGGGCAACGGGGGTGGCTTTCGGGATCATGAATGAAATCCCTCTTGGTGGCCCTACCCTGGGGTGTCCGACCCTCCGTACCTATTCCCCTGTCCTACTCCTGGGCAGGAGTAACAACACCCTTATGTTCAAAACAATAACATGACCACGTGCGATGGCCACGTGGTGATCCCTCCAAAATTTTGGCATGGAAGAACAATCACGATCTATCCATTGGAGAAATTTAGCTATGTTTGCAGTAAGTCTGAAGAAAATAAACTGTTGATTTCTTTCGTCGCAATCGAAAGTATCACTCACTTTCTTCGAAATGAATGTTCTTTTTGATGCGTTTATATTGAAAAGAAAAAACTAAGATAATACATACTTACTACGTAATTTATGAACTCTTGAAAAGTAATTAACTATTATACATTCAAACTTGATAAAAGTAATACTTTGTATAATTTTATTTAACTGTAACGAATATTTTGACAAGTAGAGAAATTACGCGGGACATCGCGATAATAGCTGTCCTCGTTAAAAATAGCACCTGATGCAGAAGAAGTATTAAGTATTCCCCTTCTGCTTTAAAAGCACGTTACTTCCATTACTTACACCTGCCGGCCAAGTCTGCACGCAGTACCGCCCTTTCCACGCAATCCTCACGCGGTGAAAATCATACAGCCGTCGTCATCACGTTGACGCCGACAAATTTTACTTACTTTTTTTCTAGGACATCGAAATAAAACTATCTACCATATATAGAATAAACTTCCCGTTAATCTTGAACTTTGGGATCAGCTAACTTTTTGATGAGACTGATGACAGTTTGATAATTTTTTTTCTTTTTTGTCAATGCAATTAATCTTTGGCTTTATCTTATATATATCTTCTTAAAACTCTATTTATTCATTTACGCTATCCAAGTACAATTTTATTTAAACGCTGAACTCGATTTGAATTCGAAAGAGGGACTGTATTCGACGGAAAGACGTCGCGTCGCGCCGGTTTGCATGCGTAGCCGCCCTTGTGCCATGGGCCGCAGGATTGTATGGAAGCCAGCTGCGAGTCGGCGAAGCGCGACGGACTGAGGCCGCGTGTACTCGGAAACGTTGTAAAAATAATTATTAAAGCCGTTACCACGCCGTACTACTTGTTCGTCCGTCTAACACGTGTACCGGCGACGCCATGGTCGGCGGTCCAAGGTTCGTTGTGTGCACCTCCGGAAGTCGTGACCGCGCCGATACTTCTTGTCGATATAATAGAGCCATTAATTGGGTCGTTTTGAAAACGATCGAAAAGCAGTTTCTCGTTGTAAGAAAAACAAGGATACAAATACAACGAAGAACAATATAATAATCGTTATTAATCGTAAAGTCCTTGTTTTGCTGTTATGTGTCTCTTTTGATGTTGACGAAAGAAATTATTTATATTTGAGCTGTTCTACTCGGCCATTATTTTCATTGGACAATTTAGAGAAATAACCGCAGATTTCCCGTTGGCGTTAATTACGGCCGGTTTTCCACAACGAGTATCATTATTCGCGGAAATTTCAACGCATCGTCGCTTTTTGCACAGCACGCTTGGCAACCTGTCTTTCCATCCGACGTATCTACCATTTTTAACCGCCGCACTTCTAATGGGTGCAACGGTTTTTTCGTCCGTCCCGTCGCCGGCCATCTGTCGCACAGTGAAAATGGTTTTGATGAAATTAAAGTCAGCTGATCGAAAAACCAGCATCTAAACATCGGCGCGATCTTTCCAGCTACACCGAGAAACGACACAACAAATGATAGTCGGTCGGTCCTAAACTGGAACTTCTCGTAATCGCTAACGCGATCCTTTTAGTCTCGAAACACAACAGGTGTAGTTAAGCTTTAAACCGTAAGCTATTGACCAATTACAGTCGAATACAAGGAGAATGATTGGTCAATTTCTTATGGCTTAAGGCCTAAAGGTTTTACGCCTTAAAATTTCATTGTAAACTTGAGGTACGAGAGATATCACGTAGGTGTTTTTCAACGCTGAAAGTTAACGGGAAACGGAAAAGGGCTTCCCTCTGAATGACAAGCGCAAAAATTTTTTGCGAATGACAGAACTCGTAGTCCCTCCGTTAACAATTCTATCGGGCTCTCCACATGCGTATGACACGCGCGCAATGGATACGCGGTACAAAGAAAGGAAATATAGACTACCAGGATGCCAAAGTGACGACGGTTGCCTTTATTGACGAATCGAAGGATACATGTACGTGGAACACGAAAATCCGTAATTTTTTGACGGTATTTCTCTATCCCATTTTCCACGATTTTCATTGATAAAAGAAGTGCTGAAAAAATACAGCGTTCTCATCCCCGAAATTGATGAATAATGCTCTCAATAATTTATGAATTTTAAGCACGACCGTATGTATGAATACTTCAAATACGATTAAATTTGGATATCTAAAATAAATTAATTTAATATAAGAATAATTTTTTGAAAACATCCAAATTTGACGGTTCTTGACTTTCTTTATCGTATATTTAAAGTTTTCCCGATAATTTTTATTGCGCAATTTTTAGAGATGACGCTTTTAAATTTCGAACATTATCAAACAGTATCAAAAGAATCGCGTGTAACACTGCAGATGCCATTTTAAGTCATGTCGCGGAGCACGAGGGAGAAAAATTAATTCAAGATCTTCAATAAAATATTTCTATGATTGCATGAATGAACGTTTGCGCAAGTACGTGACACCTTTGATCGAGTAATACATCCTTGTTCCGTAAAAAAAGGAACCAGGCACTATAAGTCTACCATCTAGCTCGGCAATTAGAAGCACGCATTTCGACCGGCAGCTGCCAGAGCGCGGCGATTTGACGATAAGGTAATTAAAATATTTCGTAAACACGTTTCCTCGTACTGGCAGATGCACAGCTCCCGATAAGAGAAAATGTACGCTACTACGCTTCGTCATATCGTATTGTCCCTCTACCATCGAATTTCTGGAGACGCCACAGGCGTACATTACGGATATTTGGAAAGGTGGGAAGGTAGGCGGGAGAGGGAGAGGAAGTATCATGGAATTGTTCTTCTTCTTCTTCTTCTGGTTATTTATTATTATTTTAAATTACTGCAAATTGAGAGTCTCGTGATTTTCAGAAGGTGCGCATAGCAGATGTGTGCCGCGCTAAGAAGCGGGCTGACATTCACAACGTTTTCTCTGAGAGCAAATGCTTGATGTCGTTGAAACTTAAATAAATATAAGCACCGGCTGCCACCAGACTGCCTCCTTGCTTTCTCGATGCAACGTAACTTATAGGGGCTGTTTCTTAAAGGACTGTTTACGTTACGAGCCATGGAGGCATTCGAAACTCCTGTTCTATTATAACAACGAGAATTAGTGGGACAAATGAAAGACTAGAGGAATAAATGAGAGATCAGGGCTTAAATCGTCTTTTCCTTATTGATTTTTTTATATGTGTGCGATTTTCCGTGTGGAGATGCACACCGAAAGACGCCGGAGAATTGTTCGAACAAGGAAGAGAAAGAGGGAAAAGATTTCTTGGCTTCGACGATTAATTACGCTCTCATTCCCGCCCTCTCAACGATGCATCGTCGATATTGACATTTGCCTTGCCTCCTTTTCACCCTGCTCGGCTCTCTCTCTCTCTCTCTCTCTCTCTCTC
>NW_012130083.1:619971-630741 GCF_000143395.1 Atta cephalotes
GTGTGTGTGTGTGTGTGTGTGTGTGTGTGTGTGTGTGTGTGTGTGTGTGTGTGTGTGTGTGTGTGTGTGTGTGTGTGTATACATACGTACAATTTTCACTTTTCCCATTTTCGCGTAAGGGAAAAAGTTACACGATTAACCCTCTGATCATTATACTATCAAGCTGAATCACAATTCAAAGTCGAGTTGCTTGACATAAGATCTTCACTTCGATCACGCTTGAGCTCCCCTTTCAATACAAGAACGAGATGTAATTTCCTATTGTCTTCTTTCTTTCTCGAATTTTCCATTATTCATCGGGTTTAGTAGCGTGAAGAAATCGGTCCGGCGACCCACGGGGCCTTTTCTTATCTAATCAGTCAACATGTGGATAAGATAGTTCCACATTCCTATATTTAATCGCCCTGGTAAAATGAGATAGGGCCAACACTTGTATATATCCGCTAAATCCCAAATAAACACGCCTCTCATTTCTTTTTTCTCTTTTAATGCGTGTTCCTTCTGTTTTCTCTTCTCAGATCTATTTTGAATGAATCATCATCGTATTGCAACAGTACAGCATAAACATACACACGTATATAAAAGTATATAACCTAAAAAATGAGAAGAAGATGCACAAACGTGATAGCGTCCTGTATAATATAGTAATAAGACGAAGAAAATGCTTGGCTGGCAAAGATCAGCGAGCTGAGGAAGGCTTAAGGATAAAATCGTGAAGCGGTCTTTCGAGGACTCGTTTATTAACGTCCCTGCAACTTGTTGCTGAGCGCGTTGCCATGCCGGCCCTTTTGACCTCTTTCAGGGCATCTCTATTCTCTATCCGCGTCGGTCTTCTTAATGACGCCTGCGGAGGGATGAGTTCCCCGGTCGGATCGATTATCCGTTAGCAATTGAAACTGATTGAAACATCTGTCTTCTTTCTTTTTCAAATTACGTAAAAGACACGGGCAAATTTATTCTTTTTATATACTAACTCTTAGATCAAACCTTACATCTTCGGCGATTTCGACCGTTTTAAATTTCAAATACGAAAGAGCGTTCGGATAGCTATTTTGTGAGCAATTCTAAAAAAAAAAACTAAAAAATTATATATTATTAACTCGACTCTATCCACGCTTAATGTCCTCGCTAGAACGCGCGAGCGCTTTTCGTTCCTTCCGATACATAAACATTTCTCTTGATGGCGCGGGCGGCAGGTATTCTCTTGCCCCACCATCGGCCACGTTTTACCCCCTCTGTCGTATCAGCCACCTCCAGTTACAATGACGTGTTGGTGAACCATCCCCTCTCTATCGCCGCCGTCGTCGTCATCGTCGTCGTCGTCGTCGTCGCCGCCGTCGTCGTCAACGGCAGCGACGGCGAACGGCGGTGGTGGCGGTGATACCAACACCAACGTCGGCCCTTATTGCTCCCATCGTCTACCTATGGAGAGCCATAGCAATTTCGCGACGCAAGTTTTGTTTTTCCTTTCTTCTCCACGACTTCACTGTTGGAGCACGACGTCGTCCCGCCAATACTTGAAGCATGTTTTTCTCGTATAATATTCCGATATTTTTTCCCCTCTTATTATTATTATGAGACGCGTAGCTATTATGGAAAGTTTAATCTACCTACGCTCGTAAATAATGCTGTTAAAATTGTCAGACCTATAATATACAATATAATGTAGGTATACACGTAATATAATATTGTTGAAATATAGCATAGTTTGAGTAGTTAGGTGTAGTTTAATCTTCCAACATTGTGAGAAAACTTACGAGAGTGATGCATCTCAACTCGGGGGGATTAAGAAGCGTTGTAATAAGATTTTAAAGCCAACAAATATTATTTGATGATATTAAACAAAGTAATTTCTTTTTTTTAAATCATAATGTGAATACAACAAATTAGAAATAAAGGCCTTAAACGGTCAAGCTAAATCTTTATAGTGCTTAAATAATTCTATTTGAATTTGTTTATTCATTTTTCAAACATAAATCTGTAACTAAATCTAAAACTATAACTAAAAGTCATCCTGATTTATTATTAAATCGATAGCGCTTCATTTTCTCTTTTTTTGAATACCGAAGAAATATTGGATACAGTTGAATACACTTAGTTAGCTAGGAACGCCAGACAGTTGAAAACGCCAGACTAAGAGCCGTAGAAAAACAAAAGTACAGAAAGAGAGGGAATGGAAGGACACGAAGAAGAGCGGGGGGTCATGTAAAATCGACACGAGCGTGCACGAGCGTTTCCGAGCGAAGCGAGCTGTTCTACATGGAAGAAACGGCGTCGTGTCGTTGTTTTATGATGGAGAGGTAGACCGCCGAAGCTTGTTTACACGTTCGAAGATGTCGAAGTGGAAGAAGCGATCAATGTAGCGGTCAGAAGTTCGACTCTCTTGAATCCTCAAAGATAATTACGAGAGAGACAGTCAAACGTAATCATCTCCTGTTTTACAATCCAACTTCAATTTTTTTTCGGTATATCGTTGAAGATTTACATCAGAAAAAAAATTTGTATCTCGCTGGAAAAAAGATGTTTATGTATTCCGAGCGTTTCATAGGGATACTCCTTGATTGGACCTCCCTTGCTCATACTTCCGATCGTACCGTCATGGCAGAAATCGGCGCGTCGCGAGGAGACGCAGGAATTCGCGATATCGCGCCGCGATAACGCGCGACGCGGAGGCCTCAGTGGGGGAGATAAGGGGAAGCGAGTCGTGGGAGAGAAACAACGAGGCACGAACCGCGCACACCCACACGTGCGATTGCGCGCTCGTGCTCTCGAATGGGAGAGAGAGAGAGAGAGAGAGAGAGTGAGGAAGGGGGGCGGGCGGGGGGAGGATGAAGAGGGAGCGTAGAAAGGTGGGAACGCAGTCGGCGAGCGCGAAGAGGCACGAGAGGAAGAGGAAGAGGCAAGAAAGAGAGAACAGGGAGAAGGGATGCGAGCAAGAGGGACGAGGAGCGGCGGAGGCCTGGCGGGGGGGAGGGGGGGAGGTACCGGAGGAAAAGGGAGAGGCGTCTCATGGGAGTTATTCGGCGGATCGCTCCGCGACCAGAGTGATCTCTCTCGTGAGTGTGAGAGCGATCGATTCGATCGGTTAGTTGAACAAGTTCGAGCGCACTCAGGGTTGTATTCTCCGGCGCGAATCCTCTCCGGTGGGAAGCAGTTTCTCAGCAGTTTCTGGCACGGGTTTCTTACCACGCTGGTGGTGTGGGTGTCGCTGCCGATAAATCGAGAGAGGAATCACGGTGCGCGCGCGAAGAATAAACGTAGGAAACGACATATGTACATACATACGTAACGGAGTCGATTACGAGTGATCCCATTCGTGTTTCAAGTGCTTCCAGGCAAGATTTTAGAGGAGAAGATCAAGTGTGTTCAGGCGCGAAGCATTGGCCTGTAAAGAACATTGTCGTGAAAAAGTGAGTCTCTCTCTTTCTCTCTCTTCTTTATTCGAAATTGCATGATGAAATATTACTTTTTTAATTCATCTCTTAGTGTCGACAGTGCGCAATTGGCACGTGTTTGGAGCGCACCTCCACAAGCTCAATGTTCCCGCTTCTCTTCGACCGGCCGGCAAAACTCGATGAATCGTATTTTTACACTGTTTCTTTTATATTTATATTAAATAAATTGAGAAATCGACGAAAACAGAATGGAGAATATGAGAAATCTGACGATTTGATATTTCGTCATCAGTCTGCAGTCGTATTTATATTTTTGGAGTGCTTCAGAGACTCGAAGCGATAGCGTGGATTATGATGTCGCAATACGATTCCTTCACGACGTGTACAAAGAAAAAGAAACCGAATGATTCATAAAAAGCCTCGAGCCTGAGCTACTTGTATATGTGAATGTGATATTAAGCGATAGCTCATATTTTTTTTCTATTCAATGTCACGCGTAACTCTGTTATATAAATCTTTAAAAAATTGCAATCGGATTCGAAACTTCATCGCTTAATTGATTTAGCCTGTACGTAACGCTCTCTCTAAATTAACTTTATACAAAGCTGCAGGCTTAGATTATGTTATCGATTGTTGTCGAAGTTGATTTAATACAATAGAAAGAAATATGAGAGCGAAGTTATAAATTTAATACATTCGCTCTTAAAATAGAACAATGATGTGTTATTTTTTTACTACACTAATGTAAGTTCCTTTATCAGCCAAGAGCAAAGAGTTATAACATATTGTTTAAAAATTCATAAATATACAAATTAATATAAATAAAAATTAGGACAAAATAGAACAAAATATTCTATTTGTCCTCAATCGTTTTTATTCGTATTGATTCTTATTTTTATTTACAAACTTTTACGCGATGTTATAATCATTTGTCTCTTGACTAATAAGAAGACTCAGTATTGTCGAAACCATATTTTTAAGTATATACATTACATTTATAACAGTCTTACATATTCATCATTTGACCCTCATAATCTTTATTATTTATTGCTTTGCAAGAATTGACCTTCCATTTTATTGTATACGTATTCTTTAGTAAACAATTTAATTTTCGCATAAATTATCATAATGAGTCGCTGCTGTAGAGATGTGTTACAATTTTAACACGTCAGATTACGCAAGATAAAACGCGGCCCTTGCGCTTCAAGGATCAACGCGCGATTGAGCGCGAAATTCGACTTCGCGAATTATGCTCTGCCGATTACGCAAGTCGGCATTCGTCTATCGTGTTTGCGGAATTTAGGTCAAACGACGTGTCCTCCGCCGCTATCGGCGGTCCGACGAAACGTCACGAATTCCGCTCGTTTATTAACTTTTTGCTGTTCCATCACTGCGCGCGCTCGTACTCGCACTCGCGCGCAGAAACCAGACGGCGATCAAGGTGATCTATAACGGAGAAAAATATACGCGTTGACCTGCGAGTAATGCGATCGATTGAGTGAAGCTACTCGTATGAGACGCTTGGAAAAGAATAAAATATCCACTGACTTATTAGAGGCGTACTAAATTGCAAAAACTTCACTAGGGTTTAATAAATGAGAAATCATCCACACAGAATTTTACATTCTAAATTTGGAATCTCTATTCTTGATGAAAGAAACTATTTCTTCCTTACTCTTTTCTAATACTGACTTTTCATATATCACTTTGTGACGTATATTAATATCTTTCTAAAATAAATTGGTGTCGAAAATCGTGTCGCGTTGCACAGAATGTATAAAAAAAAATAAGGAGCGCAATGAAGCGATAGTATCGTATGTACTTATACTTTCATTTGGCTTAAGTCAACAAAATGTGAATCACCACGAGTGGAATGGCCGACGCTGACGTTGAAATCGGTTGGTGGCGGTCGGTCAATGCCCACGCGCCAGCCACGTGGTTTGACACAGGGCTTCATGCCCGATTATTTCCAGAGCTCTCTGCTCTGGAATACAAGCTTCATAGTAATTGGCAATCCAAATCAGTCAACATTTTCGCCAATCACGACTCGATTATCATTGGTAATGAAAATATCACCATCGATAAGTCCTCAATATGAAAACGTTAACAATACTCGATATTGCTCTTTAAATTCTTTCGAGTGGAATCTCACTCTAAAGAGTGAAAACTGAGGCAATCTTGAAAACAAAATTATTCAATTTTTTTATAATCTTTAAAAGTAAGATTTTATTCTTCACAGTGACAGTTCGCTCTAGTTTTAGAGAGGGTATTTTTCAATTTATCGTAAAATATTTGTATATAATATTTCGAATATAGTAACATTAATCGAAAGTGAAGCGAAAAACTGCGGGAACTGAATTCTCTCCTGTCTTTCTCTTTCTCCGAATCTTGAAAACTACGCGCGGATGATCCTGGATAATTGGCTATTCGCCCACATCTGTATGAGAAGGTGAATCGTAACAAGATCTAAAATAAGTAGACGATGAGAGAGTACCAGCTAATCCGAACCGTCTCTCTGAAAAAGGTCAGTCGTCTTGTCTTACATCTTACTAATCGATGATTGACATTTCAATGAAACCATCATTCCCTTTTGGACATATTCAATGAAGGTTTATCGACCCAACATACCTGCACGAGATATAAAAACGGCAGCTTTTTCCATTTCTTTCTTTCTTTTTCTTTTATTTGTTTTTATGAAAAAAATGGATCTCTTTAGATCTACAATATGGGAAATTTTTTATGAAAAGACTTACGATCGTGATTATACATTACATCTTTAGAATCGCCATTGATCATTTTCAAACGTTCAACGTTCAGAACTTCTTCTGTTATAGATGAAAAGAATAGTATTTTAATATTTTATTTTTCATAACGCGATGCATATGAATGGAAATTTCGAAATGCTGCTCCAAGCAACTCACTGGGTGACAAATGTTCCGTAAGGGAAAGAACTCTCCTTGCGAGCTCAGCGTAGGTCCTACTTGGTCCCCATCTATTTATAAATCGATACATAATATAATACATATTTGACACGTATCGTATATCGAAATGCAAAGGCGATTTTGATGCTTGACAAATCAAGCTTTGAAAAATCGGCTACGTCATGGCGAGTCAAATTCGAAAGGAGATGTGAAAGGAGACATTTGTAGGGAAGTGATGATCAGCTTAGTTGACGATGCTTGTTGAACTATGGAAACCATTTCAGCCGCCTCGGCCTACTTAAGCGGTGTCGTTATTTTTAGCATTAGGGTCACCACTGCCGTATAGCTGGCTTTAGTACCATCCTTTCTTCCTACGATTTGAGTCTAATTTTCTCAAGACCCTTCGTGACTCATCGTTTCCATGCTATTGATTTCAGTCATAAATTCAACCATAAATTCTATCTACGTTTAGATCAAGACGTCTTTTTTGCATAGAAGAAAAAATTTGCACAAGATTTTACATTACTCAAATTATGTGCCATGTAAATTAATTTCAGAATATACACTAAAATCATTTTTCAAATTGTAGAGTTTTTCCACGAGTTTCTTATTATGCGAGACACGTAAAAATTAATAGGACAATGTTTGTTGCAGAATTACCGGAAAATCGCACGGCAAGTTAGCACACCTGATAGCGCACCAGCTGGTCTCGGCAGCCCGCAGGGTGGTATTGGCGGTTTACAGCAACAGCACCAACAACAAACGCAACAATCTTTGCACCAACCCGATCCCATGCAGCAAACCAAGGACAATCTCAATCCCGCGGCGAACCAACAAACAGGCGCCCTCAGAAACGGCAATCCACCACCACCTGTCGTATCCATGGTAAGTTTTAAATCTCTCTATTAGAATTGTTTTAATTACACGAATAATGAATGATAGATCTCTTCATCGCATTCTCTCTTTTATTATAATAAATACTATTGCGATAAAAACGTGAAACATATTATGTATGTCAAATGTGCACCTAAGACACTGATTTAAGAAAATTCGTAAGATTGGAAATCTTAGGCTATCATAGTCGATTTTTATATTTAAGTCTATCTTAAATGCAATCTTAAGATGAATCAATCAGAGAACAATATTAGCATCTTAAGACATTACTTAAGATGATCTTAAAACAAGAATGGACTATGAATAAAGAGATGTATGTATAAAGAGATTTTACAAGGATCTTATAAAGATCAAATTGGATCGGTTAGGACATGTAAAAGCAATTTTAACGTTCGAAGCGACGTTGCTCGCGACGGTCCATGACTGCAAAGGAATCGACTGCCGAAATAGCGGCGTAACATGGAGGGCAAGGGTAGACTACCGGCAGACAGTGAGTGCGGGGGCGGTGACCGGCCGCCAACGCGAATCAATACCCGCAGGAACAGGAACCACCGACCTACCAAGAGAGACGGAGAGAGATAGAAAGAGAGAAAGAGAGAGGGGAAGAGGAGAACGACGTATCCCGGGGACGAAAGGAGAGAAAGAGAGAAGCGATGAAAAGCGAGCGGTATCAAGAGGTGGAGCAGAGAAGTAACGATACGATAGAAGCCGGCAAGGGTAGCCGCTCGCAGGGATACGCCGAAGTACGTCGGGATAGACCGTTCTCGCGATATTCCTATATGGAGATTCTTTTAATACATATCGTCCCGTTTTCTTCGTCCGCCGATATTAACATTTTAATAATTCCGTTAGAATTGCGTTTCAAGATTGAAAATTAAATTCGGCGCACAGTTTGTAAGATTGGATTTGATTCTCTAAAACCTTCAGAATGGAATTTAACGAAAGAGTAAAATCTCTCTTTAAAAAAAAATGGCAATTGAGCCACTTTTTTTCAACACTGACTCAATTGTCACTCTTTAAATTTTACTCCAAAGATTTTAGAGAGTAGTATATAAATTTACATCGAATTATTTACTAAAAAAATCCAGGTTAAAATCTTAATTTCCTATTTAAAATCTTTATTTCCTATTTTTGTTATATATTTTTACTCATATTACAGTTGAAAGATACTTTTCGTAATATTATTAATAATTCTTGCCTTTTTTTTTTTTTTTTCGTAACAATGAACGATTGCAGATCCTCGAAATAATCGCGGGTGCTGGGACACGCAATTTAGACGATAAATGAATCATCTCCACATGATCGTCTATGTGACACGTGAAATTCTCTACCTGTGTTCTTTAATGAAATAAATTACATATCGATATATAGATAAAACTAGTCCCAGACTGTGCACGATTCATGATACGAAGCAGTACGAAATTCGCAATTTGCTATTCGTATGGAATTTGCAAATAGTGCAAATGGACATATATTTGTCGAATTTGCATTCATCGTTTACCATTCGTGCCAATGCGCCAGTGAAGTGGTTTTGTCGAAATCAAAGGGCGCGAATCACCACGAATCGCACATAGGGCAAGCTTAAGAGAGATACTGCATATCGCATATTGCGTCGGCAATAAAAATTCGTAACCTTGCAATTGAAACATGTTTTTTTAGCGTTCTATTCATCGAAGCGAATCTTATTCCACACAGTATACATTAAATTTACTAAACGTTCTTCAGACAAAAATCTCAAATTATTCCCTTAATATTGCAGTGATGTCAATATTATAATTTCATACTCAAGAATATAGATATAATAGTGTTACGTGATGATTATATTGTTGAGTGAAATTATAACATAGATGTTATGTTATTTTAAATTATTGTCGACTAGGTAGACTATGACACAAAAAAAAACTTAAGCAATAGAACGTACCAACATGATATATTTTAGAAATATTTGCAAACTATTTCATTACAAGATTTCGAAACATTTCAGAAATTTTATATGAAATTTTTCTAAAATAATAAATATATCCAGAAAGTTCAAGTTTTTAAAAATATTCTCTTTCTTAGAATATTTGTATAATACTTCTAAAATATTTTTGTGAAATTATTTTAATACAATATTTCAAAAAATTATTCACTTAAATATTTTAGACGAGCTTTACAATTAATTACGTACATCTGATTCGTTGTCATTAAAACGCGAGAAGTAAAAGAAAAGATTCAGTTAAAATTACAAATTATCAATTACATCTTCAATTAAAAAAATCGAAAGTCGTAAGTACATCATACAATCCCAAGATCAACATCATATAATCACGAAATGCTATTAATTCCCGAATCCAAATTGTCAATTAATCGGAACGTTGCCACATACAGCGGTCATCTTAATTTGCATAATATTTCGATATATTTCATGTAGCGTTTAACATTTGCGTAAAATGCGTGCGTATATATAAACGTCCAATTTGTTATCTTTATCGTTCATTGTTGCAATATCGATATCACTTCCAGAGGTAATAAACTTCTACATTCGCGAAATACGATATACGTCACGGTTACAAAATATAATCTGTTGGTGTGTCGCTCCCTTTCTGTGTTGCATTTAAACGCGGGAGCGTTCTCATTGATGTCTACGCTCGGCGTTAATTGTGCATTTCGCACGTTTAAACGCGACTATATCCGACTGTGGCAAACACGTTCGGTGTCGCACGCGGCACGATAATTGCTAATGCCGCGGCGATAAAGGAATCAACGTTACGGCGGGATCGTATTCGTCGGAGCGTCCAATTATGCAATAAACCGAAACCGCGAAATGCCGCCGTCTGATCGTTGGCGGTGCACAAATTGCGAATTGCGTTCCCGTCGCCACGTACATGCGGTTTAGCCGCACGCGAACGTTCGCAGAAAGCGAGAGGATACACCTGTTCCCTCCTCCATTTCTCCCGCGTTGAAAATTCCCTCTTTGAGATCCAGGCACGCGTCGCGTTGCATCGATTACAGTGACTGTAAACGCGGTTGAACTCACCCGCGGTGGTAAGATGAGAAAACGGGGGAGTGGGTGAAGAGCCAGTGAAGAGCGGCCGGGGTCGACAAACTCTCCCGCGAATATCCGCCGGAAGGGCAACTTGGCTCCCGAGGGTCATGTTTGGGTGCTGTCACAAAACGTTCCGTTTTATCACGCCAGGGTCTTAGGTTGCCCTAGGTCACGATGCCACGAGAACGGAAGGATTTTCTCCCTGAGGGAGAGACAGGGCGCGCGTGCGTGTGCAATGTGCGCGTAAGATGGAAGAGAAGGAGGATGATACCGAAGGTATCCCGTGCCACGCTTGGCGAAACGCCCAGCTCTTTGACGCTATCAGCTTCGACCACAAACACCGATTCACGGCCACTACGAGGGTTCTCAAAGAGACAGAGACAGAGAGAGAGAGAGAGAGAGAGAGAGAGAGAGAGAGAGAGAGAGAGAGAGAGAGACGACGACCGTACCGTACCGTACGTACGTACGTAACGTAACGTACGTACGGTACGGTACGTACGGTACGGTACGGTACGGTACGTACGTACGTTAC
>NW_012130083.1:631238-651248 GCF_000143395.1 Atta cephalotes
ANNANGTTAGAGAAGAGAGAGAGAGGGTCAACTCCCCCAAGCCTTGAGATAAACGACTCTCGGGGAGATCGAACGTTCGGCACGAGCCGTTTGATTCAATAGCTCATATGCGATAACGAATTAAATGTCGGACAGAAAAGGTTTACACTTGCTTCTTTCTGACATTAACAATTGCTTTCTATCGCATGCATATAAGTTCATGCGTAAACGTGGGACTTAAGCCTCTTATCTATTTGCGAGCGCGGCTTTATCAGCGTTTTTAGATTTTGGAGCCACGCGTGTAATCGCTTAACGAGGATTGCTCACACGGAAACTCGATAGCTAAGCATCAATTTAGAATGACCAAGCAAATACGATTTCCTCTCGACTATCTAAAGATCTAAAAACGAATTTGCCTGCTGTTCGAAGTTTGAATGTTCATCTCGTTTCTAAAGACCAAGATGTGTCACTCGTTGTAATTTATGGGGCAATCGTTGTGAGCAGATGACAAAAGATCGACGGTAAACGAACGAACGAACCAATCATCCTGATTCTCGTTTTGCACAAAGTTTTACAGTCTGGCTGCGAGGTTGCCGGTTCTTTCTTCTTCTTCGACTCGCATCGTTGCGGACGGTTCCTTCTCTGCCTCGCTGTGCCTCCATACGTCCTTTTTTTCCCTTCGATGCCATCTCCGTCGTTCCAGCCGAGTTCTCTTTCTCTCTCTCGCGCGCGCGCTGTTCTCTCGCTCTATTTCGTTGAGAAAACGCGGGACAGGCAGGCAAAGCCGAGAGAATAGTCTGGCGAATGGAAATAAACGAAAGTGAACTCGTACAGCTCCATTTTTAATGGCATTTTATCTCCAGCTATGGTCGTCGTTATCGTTGTTATTTATTACACGATAAAATAATTTTACAAATATATATATATATATATATATATACGCCAGAATTACATCTATAGATGCTTGAAATAAAGCGCAAGGTAAAAATGCCATCTCTAATATAGATTCCCCATTCAAATTTTAATCCTCAATTCTCGATACATTAACAAGAATTTCACGGTCTGAAGAAAATGATGTTAAATTAAACGACAATTTGTCCATTCTCTTTATGCGCAGTCACCCGGAGTAATGCCGTTTTACGGTGATTCTGGCGCCGGTTTCCGTCCCACAGCCGGATTTGGAAATACAGTTTGGCATCAGGGAGTCGGACCAGTTGGCACAGTAGCGGTCGAAACATCACCAGCACCGTGGCCACCTCAGCAATTCATTCAGCAGATTCCCGCACCAAATCAACTCGAAGAGTTGAGGTATCATCCTCAGTATGGAGGCGCAACACCTTATCATCCTCAAGCAGGTGAGTGAAACTCAAACGAAATAATAGCAATACGAACAGACAATGCTTGCGAAATAACAGGGATATTTATTATATAGTTTTCCGGTAATCATGTATCACTCTAGAAAAGAAATAAGTTAAAATTGTCCGAAATAATTTCCGAAATAATTTTTTTGAACTACCGTATGAACGTTTTTCGTGAGAGACCATCTTTGTGTCATGTCATGTAAGATCGCGAGTCTATCAACATATTAATTTCAATATTATAGTTCCGTATCAGCAACAAACATTTATAACGACGGACCAGTCTGCATTTCAACGAGCTGGAACGACGGGACAATACACCATTACGGGGCAACCTTCACCGTTAACCCCTGTCGGAGGACAGGCAGTGGTTTCGACGCCTCAGAGGCAGTTGAATGGACAATTTGTAGATCCTTCGGCTACCACTAATCAATCAGTCGCTTACGAGCGACAGGACTATGTAAATGGTTATCAACAACAAGTAAGTGTCTTTAATTACGTAAATATGTAGTTCCAACTTACACTTTTTTTCATTCGCGCGGATCCATTTCTCACAATATTCTCGTATTTGTCCCTATTTCGATAGCCATTCTAAAGAATCATATGAAGCATTTGCAACGAACGCTACACACCGCAAAACGGGGCTTCTTGCAGGACGTGACAATGGCGCCGCCTCCGTCGACAACTCCGACGAGTCGCAGCAGCTCAGTGCATATGGACAGTCAACAGCAACAGCCACAAGGAGGACCACAGCAGTCATCGCAGCAGCAGCAGCAGCAGCAGCAACAACAGCAGCAGCAACAAACTGCCGCGGATACGCAAGTAAAGGGATTTGCGACGATCGCCGCTACTAACGTGTCGGGAAACGAGATGCCTGGGTATCCACTTCAACCGGACCCACAGAGTTTACACAACTCTAACGGGTATCCAGGCTACGTGGAAATGGGTCAACAATCAACGCAGAATCAATGGCAAATGGTTTCGCAGCAACAGCAACATCACCAACAAACACAAATGCAACAACAATCGGTGATCGACAATAATCAACAGCATGTATGGTCAGACACAAGTGGAAAAATGAGCAGTAGTGTCAACACCAACATGAATTGGCAGGAAGGAGCGATGCAACAGCCACAGAAACAGCAACAGCAACAAAATATGCAAGGCAACATGAAGTCTCAGGTGGAACAGCAACAAACTACTCAAATGCAATCACAGGAACTGCCAAGACCAGCGAGTCACATGAGCTGGGAGACTGGAAGCGTGAAGGAACCTCAAACGCCACAATCGTGGTCCGAAAACGCCGACAACCAGCAACAACAAACTCAGGGAAACTGGTCGCAACAGAGTCCGAAGCTAAGGGATCCGCAAAATTCACGTTTGACGCCATCCAGTCAGCAACCGTCTCAACATCAGACCTGGCTGCAGCACTCTCCGAAACTGTCAGACCACCAACACAGTAATGCTCAACAAAACGCGAGGATGACGCCATCTGGCCAACGTAGCTGGCAGCAAAATAGTCCGGAAATGCAAGGATCTCAACAGAATCCGAGATTGACGCCTTCCGGACAGCAAATGCAACAACAGCAGTGGCCGCAGCAGACTAAGGTGGAGCAGAATCCCAGACTCACACCGTCCAATCAAATATCGTGGCCTGACACGCCGACTAGTCAACCGAATTGGTCACCAAATAGCATAAAAAGTGATAATAGTCAACAGCCACAGCAACAATGGCAAGATTCGCAGCCCAGTCCTAGACGGACTCCGAGTCATCAGTGGCAAAATCAGCTGCCACAAGAAAATAAACTGGACAGTCAAATGTCTTGGTCGCCTGTAAATTCTGTATCAGAAACTCAACCGACTTGGGGACAACAGACGACAAAACAAGACATGCAAAATTCAGGAGAGAGAATTGCATGGCAACAACAAACAACAGTAGATACTAGTAAACCGAATGGATTTCCGGAAAATCAAGATAATTCGGAAAGCCATGTCTATGCTCAATCCAATCGAGTAAATCTTAATAGCCGATTAAAAACGATGATTTTGAATAAGCAGCAGCAGCAACAACAACAACAACAACAACAACAGCAGCAGCAGCAGCAGCAGCAGCAGCAAATACAACAACAACAACAAACCCATCAACACCATCAAATGCAATCACAACATACTAATACTAATAATGGATCTTCTTCGGAATATCCAACAGACGATCAAATACGCGATGCACATGAAAGCAACGAGAAGATGCAAGAAAAACGCACCGATCATTTTATCAATCAATCAAACATTATTTCGATGACGCAATCTAATGAAAACTTGACCGGTAATTTTTTATTGCATAGCCACCACCCTCGGGTAGAAAATTTGCCCGACGGTGGTGGCTTATGGGAATGGACGGAAGGAGAACATAATCACAATAATAACGATATTAATAATAAAGATGATAATTCTGCATTGCCAGAAAATGGAATGACAGTTTTCGAAAATTTTATGAAACTCACTGCAGAAAATAAGAGTCAATCATATGATAAAGACGAAGATCAACATTCCTGGGAGACAGAAGGAAGAAATGATAAAGATCAAGAGATCGACGACAAGTCTTTCCAACAAAGATTGTGCATGAATCAAATTGAGGGTACGTCTTTCGAGAGGTCCCCGAAAATATCCGAAAGTAACGAAATAAAAACCGATAATCTGGATTTTTTGAAGACGACAAACGTTGTCGATCATATATCTTTTCAAGATAAATACAATTCTAACCGGTTAATTAAACAGGAAAACACCGAAGAACATAATTATGTCCACATATCCCATGATGCGTCCAACATAGTCGAGAACGAAGAGAATCAAGAGATTACTCGAGATTATAAGTTTCGCGGCGATGGTGGACCCGCAAAGGTTTCACCGGGTACTGGTTCATGGTGCTGTCGAAGAGGCGGGACCGAACAGCCGACTCCTGAACATCTAAGAGACGGCTGTTGTCAGGGTCTTCAAACCAAGGATGAAATACTAGACGATTCCATGGAAAAAGCTGAATTAAAGAACGAAGGACCACATAGTCCACATACTCCAACTACGACGACTGTGACGACAAAGTTGCAAGATCATTTGGACAAATTGAAGAACAATGTCAGGACTGAAGTACCGGACTGCAACTGCTTCCCCGCCGATAAATGTGAGTTACAATTACGTATTCCGTACTACACTAACATTGAAAAAGCACACTAACCACGAAAGAACACATGGAAGAAGTTATAAACATATACTAATATACATTTTATTATCAATAACACCAACCGGTTATGCATCCTGAAATCCGGAGGAGAATGTGTGTACCTAACATAACCCCTATTCGCAAGGTCGTATCTACTATGTGCACGGCATAAATGTTTCCGCTTCCGTTACTTCCTTTCGTTTACGTGTCAACCACTCGTAAATAAAATGTGGTTCAACCACAAGGTCCGCCAGAGCCTGGTTCGTACTACACTCACCTCGGAGCGGCTGCAAGTCTGCCTGATCTTCGGAATGATCTCGAACGAAGAACTGGCCTTAAGGGCGACGCGATAAGATTCGAAAAGGTCGTCTATACTGGCAAAGAGGGCAAAACCACGCAAGGGTGTCCAATGGCCAAGTGGGTAAGTCATTTTCTGAAAACAATCGTGTAATTATTGTAGATAGCAATGATTATAAAGATGATGTTAGTAAAGAAACATATTGTAGCAACAGCGTCTGTTTTTCTCTTTACGCGAAATTGTAGCATTAATAATTTGTTAGATCATCCGACGATCCGGCATTGATGAGAAAATCTTAACCGTGGTGAAACATCGTCAAGGTCACAAATGTCCAACCGCCTGGATCGTTGTAGCTATGGTTGCCTGGGAAGGAGTACCGACTCACGAAGCGGATCGTATCTATACTCTCTTAAGTCACAAACTCAATCGATTCGGTCTTCCAACCACCAGACGGTGCGGTACCAACGAACCGCGAACATGTGCATGCCAAGGACTCGATCCTGACACATGCGGCGCCAGCTTTTCCTTTGGCTGCTCCTGGTCAATGTACTATAACGGCTGCAAATATGCCAGAAGTAAAACCGTCCGCAAGTTTCGATTGTCTGTACGATCAGAGGTAAATATCTTGAAGGCAATCAAAATGATTAAAAAAACAGTTGTATATTGTAACAAAAGAATTGTTTCGCAGGAACAAGAAGTCGAAGAGAGAATGCACGTTCTGGCGACACTTTTGTCACCTTTGTATCTTAGTCTTGCGCCAGAGGCTTTCAATAATCAAACTCAATTTGAGCGGGAAGCGAGCGAATGTCGTTTAGGATTTAAACCAGGTCGACCTTTTTCTGGTGTTACGGCTTGCATTGATTTCTGTGCACATTCCCATCGGGATCTACACAACATGAATAATGGATGTACCGTGGTGCGTGAATTTTATATTTAATTCGATTCGCGATGTAATATTATTTTTTTCTCTATAATATCCAGAAAAAATGAAACTTGTTTTTTATAAATATTATAACATTTTTTTGTTACGTTTATCAGGTAGTTACTCTGACAAAACATCGAACATTATCGAAACCCGAAGACGAACAGTTACATGTGCTACCTCTTTATATAATGGATGACACAGACGAATTTGGTTCTAAGGAAGGTCAAGAGAAGAAGGTTCGCTCCGGGGCACTTGAATTTTTATCTAAGTTAGTATTTTTTAAGTATTTAAAAATAATCTATATAAAAAAATTGTTTCACATAATTATTGATAATTATGACTGTAGACGTGAAAAGAAGGAGAAATGCTACACGTATACATAAAACATATCTTTTATTTTTTGTTTAGATATCCATGCGAGGTTCGAGTTAGATCGGTACCTCTTCAACCGTGTAGACGTCATGGTAAAAAAAGGAAAGAAGATGAATCAGATATTCAGACCAGCAAAAAGGATTCAGTCAAAATTATAACGGAAAAAATAACTGATTCCGGACGTTCGGGACACGTAGATTTTTCTAAGCTACAATCGCAGTTAACACTGGAGATGACGCCCATGTTCGAGGGAATTGACGCGCAGTTGCAGAGCTCTCAGGTATCATCCACGGTCTTAGATAGTCCGGTGTCCATGTACCAAGGATGGGGAGCATATCAAGGTGAGCAACAGTGGAATCGAAACGGCTGGCTCGAACAGCGTAAAAATAATTGGTTGAATTCATGGGGAGATTATCCTTCATTTGGTGGTTTAGAGAGGGACATCAAAGTGGATCCAGACAGTACCAGTTTAGATGATACGAGGCCCAGGAGTACCGTTTCTCAAGAAGAGCACAGACCAGGCTCGAGGAATCTACCCAACAGTGGAATCAACTCTACAGTGGATTCAGCCAGAGGATGTTATGGAAGTTCACCTAGAATTCATCCGGTTTCACCTCATTCGCACATATCAGGAGAGCTGTCTTATAATGTATCACCCAGGGGCTGTACCACAACGTCTCAGGATCCGAAAATGACTCCATTGAAAGGATTGGAACATTCAAACATGGAAAATAATTACGATCATCAAATGGCTTCTGGAATTTACGCTGCTTCTATCAACGGACAAAATGACTGTTCTCCCTCAAAATTCGGTTCCCTCAATCCATCATTCGGCATGGAGATGACACATCGAAACATTCCATCCAAGATGAATCAGTCACCAGTTCATGTACGCAATATAAATCAAGATTGTGTCACTAATCAATTGAGATTAACATCTCCTAAATATATGGGAGATTTTAATTCGCAGAAATACCCGGATACAATGACACAAAATTACATGAATGCTGAAAACTCTACAAAATCGCCATTACTGAGGCCACAAGTTGAACAAACATTTGCAAATAGGATGCAACATCTATCTCCATCGAAACAAATGCAACCATCTGTAAATTCTAACTATCATACTCAATATTATGATAGTAACACGTCAAATTTATATTCTTACATGGAAAATAGTAATCATAAATCTATGGAAACTCCAAATTCGAATGTTTTGGGACATAATTCCTTGCATTTGCCACAACGAAATGACGCGCAATGCTCGTCGAATGATCAGCGAAAATTCATTTATCATGCGCACAGACAATCGGAAGCAAAATCCTTTGTTAACAATCATCCTCCATCGCCATCTTCCGATCAAGTTTCTTGCCCACAGAATTGGAATATGGCGAATTCATGGTGTTCTAATCAAGTCAAAAATTCACATCAATTTGATCAGCAAATGGGCGACAAGAAGATTTGGGTCGGTAAACTAACAAGATCAGACCAAACTAAAACTGCCTGGGAAACATCATCTGAACCATCACCATTCCGAGTGCCAAGAGGAAGACCACCCTCGCGAACTATATCCAATCAGAATTTATCTGCGGAACCTAATGCTTATCCAAATCCTTTGGCCCGAACATTTTTAAAACCTCCAGATTCCAAGCCTATATTTCCGGACGCTCCCTCTAGCAACACGGCCCAAAATGGATGTATATCTAATCACTTAAAGGACAGTTGCACGGAAGATAAATTGCGAGAAGGATTTTATGATAACAAGCAAGAAGTACCCAATTCGAATTCTCTCGCATGGACTGATGAAGTAAAACAAGATCTCCATGCTATGTCTGGTTTAAATCACCATGCATTTCCTCAATATGGATATCCATCCTATCCAGTGTTCGAGAAACCTTATACGAACTCATGGGAAGGTTACAACTATAATCATAATCAACCCTCTTATCAAACACCGGAACAATTCTATCAACAACCAAAACGTGAAGGTTGCTTCCATTCGTCTCAATATCCGTATCAAGGCCTGAATCCTACGTATCAAGGTTTGAATTCCGGCTGGACGAGATGGGATACACCGCGGTGGGATATTTACGGACCGACACCTTATTTCCCGGTCCTGCCAGAGCCTCCTCCGAAGGCAGAACCACTCGGCGAAATAACGGACTATTCGGAGAATGAGGAATGTTTCAAGGATCCTCAAATGGGTGGTGTTGCGATTGCCTTAAGCCATGGTAGTGTACTCTTCGAATGTGCGAAGCACGAGATGCATGCCACCACTGCACTGAGAAAACCCAATCGACTCAATCCGACTAGAATTAGCTTGGTGTTCTATCAACATCGCAATTTAAACAGATCCAAGCACGGTTGGGAGGAATGGGAGGAAAAGATGCGACTGCGAAAATTGGGTATCACAACATCGACTAGCAATGCGTCCGTGTCGACAACCAATCCATCGACTCCAACTACCGCAACAAGCCCTGGTAGTACAACAAATGAAAAAATGACGCCACTTCCACCACTTTCGCACATTCCAAATGTCCCCAGTTCACAGTTCATGATGAGATCACCTACTTACACCACGATGACTTGGACAACGCTCTTCCCAATGCATCCATGTATGATAACTGGACCATACCAAGAAGGTGGTGCGATTGGATGAGTCGAGGTTGGACGATACAGCTTCGATCGTCGATGACCGAAGCTTGTATTGAAATATGCCATCACCAAAAATCGAATCAGCTATAAAGGATTCGAGAAACAAGATCCTGAAGAAGAATCGCGACAAATCCGATCGAGGATAAAATGACGAGGCGGCAACTTTACCATGAGAGGCTTTATATTGTTATTATCGTTATAGTTAGTTATTCCGAAAACGAGAAACACACTTTGCACTGCCATTTTTCTATTTCGAGTTTTACGCAAGATTTAAACATAGCGACAAAACGTGCTTGAAAAAAAGCCTCGCTGAGTGTGATTACGTCACTCTTTGTCGGGGCTCGCGTTTTATACTGACTTTTTACTGAGTTGAACTCGAAAGAGACTCTCGTAATCGAGACAGAGGCTGCAAAATCGAGACAATGATCGAGGCTATTGATGTATCAGGAAAGCTCCGATGAAAGCTACGCCTTGCGAAGACTTTGATACGAAGATTTTCGTATTCTGACCCTGTACACTTTAAGTAATATCGCTACGTAATAACGGTTTCGTGTTGGTAGAATTGTAATCTTACTAGCTAGTCGAAGTCTAGATGATGAATCACGCGATATCACACGTACACATAAAAGCACACATGAACGCCTATGCACTTCAAGACACCAAGGAAACTTGCACGACGTGATCTCAGAATTATCGCACCTTTCTAGAGACTTCGTCAAAAAAATAAAAGAAAAAAAATTAATCATGTTCACGTATGTACATGAATATTGCATAAAAATGTCGATTATCCAAATTAAATAAAATTAATAAAAAAGAAAGTTTCAGGTAAAATATTATTTGTCATATAAAATATATCATACTATATACATTAATAATATGTAATTATATTATTATTTTGCCTAAGACTTTCTCTAACATTATCTATTTATATAATAATATATATATATATAATATTACATTTATATATTATATTATTATATTATATTTATATATTATATTATAATGTTTTAATTAAATTAATGTTTTTATCTCGTGTTTGATGAATCGATAATGATATCTCGTAACGTTTCATTAAAATCCGAACACTTTCGGATTCTAACAAAGACAGTAGATTCCAAATTTCTTTTCGGATCTGCCGAAGTCAAAGAAGAAAGGGCCGATAGTTTCGAGAATATCTTTTTATATTTGTTAATTGAACTATTTTTCGCGAAAGTCCAAGCACAATCCTAAAAAAAAAAATCCAGACGACGACACACAACACAATGATCTCAAATCTTTAAATTAATTAAATGATATGTAATGTATATCTCTGATTTCTAGCCTTTGTACATTTCGCTTCTTATTCTCGTATTTATTTACGTGTTTGTACTCATCATAGCTAAGTACTAAGTACGATTAATTCAAGTGGCATGCGATATAATACTAACCATGCGCCCTTCGGGTCGGCTGAGTACAAAGCATTTATCTAACAATCACGTGACGCGTAGGTAGAGGTGTATCTAATGGTCGGCGGTATATGCTGGATACGCCAGGTGTTGTCTTCATCGTCTTGATCGTCAGTTCTTGACGTTCTTTCCTTATTGCTTGCTCCACCTTGTTTGATCCTTTTTACTCGAACAATTAGTTAATAATGCGATTTTATGCTAGCTTGTCGTTTACAACAAAATTTGACGTTATTCAATAAAATTTAGTAAATTTATTAGGATGATGGTTGTGTGAATTAATTTTTCGTACAGTTTAAAAAATTAAAAATTAATTTTTTAATACGGATTTTAATAATGATATTCGTATCTAATATCTCATCAAAACGAAAAAAAAGTAGTCGAGAGGTCAATCGGTTCGGTGCGACAAAAAGGAATTCGATCGGTTTTCTGAGATTCGATGGATTATTATTGAACTAGTAGAAACGAAAAGATTCGATTTGTAATTTTATCCATTATCTTCTCTATTGTCCTCAATCTTATTTATATATATTAATCGTCTTTTAGTCTAAGCCTGTTGCGAGCAGCACGAAGCTCGGTAACAGGATCCTGCTGATAATTTTCTTTAACATTCAGGGCTAATCGACGTGGCCTCTGACAGAGCGCTTTCCGATGGATCAAATGTCCATTGTCATCATGGAGACTTTCTCGGAGGATCTTGATAGATTGGTGCTTCTTGACATATCCAGGCATTTGCTTCTGATTCATAAAAGTTTCCAAATCCGGAAGAATCCTGAATGAAGATCAGAGATACACTCTCTGTTTTTTCTAGTTTCATTATGCTCTCGTTAGATTATCGCGATGTACATTCCATTGTCATTAATTATTCCTAATAATATTAATTGTGACCAGAGTTTCACGTCTTCTTTGTCTTCTATTTTCCATTCATTATTTTTTTTCTTCACTGTCATTCAGAATTCGGGTCTCTTCCGAAGAGAATTGGCACGAGGATTCACCAAGTTTCTTTATCAAAAGCCTGGAATATCACCACTTGATGGCAGAGTTTAAAGGGTGCTTTCCTCGAATGTGACGTTGGGCTAAGTGAGCGTAAGGGTTTAATCAATAATGCAATGTCAAGAGTCAATAAATAGAACAGTAAAACTTTCCGAAGAACAGCTCTCGTTGCCGCGAAATTCATCGTTTGCCTTCAGCGATAACTGAGTTGTACGTAAATAAAGATACACTGTCGCGGAGAACTGATCGGGGAAAATTGATCGAGGCGAGCAGAACTCCCAGCAGGATTAGTAAGCCGAGGAGGTCCACTTATTTATTTATTTTCGCTATATCTGCGATTCTTTAAATAAGCGTAGTACGATTTTTAAGACGCAAAATTTCTATTTTAATTCATAACGAGGAGTGAATTAAGGGCGAGCTTTTGATTCATGTTCACCGAGTCGAGTCCCTTTTCTTTTGCGTCCGCAAATCGGTGGAATGAAAAAAGAAAGAAGCAAGACGCGACCAACCCTCGCCTACTGGAGTATTATAGGAATCATTAATATATTATCATTCATTAGTTATCGCATGTAATAGTAATAGTGATAATAATAATAATAATGATAATAATAATAATAATAATATCGGCAACAGTAATAATTAGTAATGTAATTTAATTTAATGTATATTATATATTTATTAATTAAGTTTGAGAACACGGTATTGTACCGTTTTTTCTATTTTCGGCAAGCTGGCGGTCGACTTTCGGTTGAGATTGTCTGACTTCCCATGCCCCGATCGATCGATGTTTTCTATTATAACACGTAAAAAAAATTTCAATACGTCACGTCGATTTTTTGCTCGTATTACTCGGAACGGCCTCACAAATCGGCGAGGATAAAAAAAAGTAGTCCTCTTTTGATTTTCCCGTTTATTTTATCTCGAATTTATTGTCTCTCGGTTCGCGCAGTTTCATAAAGTTCAGGGTAAAATCTACTGAAGACGAATAAATAAAACGAGGAATTTTTATATAACTGAGTAAATTAAAAATTTGTCAAAGAAAATTAGGCGTACGAAAAAGTCGCAACACGTCTGGTATCGAATTCAATATGCTAATTTCCTCTTAATGAGAAATATAAATAAAAAAAGAACGTATCTTTGTTCTCCCTGAGTTCGCTACAACTTCTTCTCTTCACGTGATAGACACGTGTATAGATACAGTAAAACGGGACGAGATAATTTCGGGCGTGACTCGTTTCTTTCGCTTAAGCACACCGCTCGATACACCGATCCATTTTTCTAGATAAGAGCAGCAAGGACGGTAGTGAGAGTACAATGTAGAATAACATCGGGCTCCCCCCGCATGGCTTTTTCTCTCCTTTCCTTTTTTTTCTTAATGTATGTAGCGAGATGCTATTGTCCTCCTCGTATTCCGCCAGAAATGACAATACAATAAAACGAGGCGCCTTTGTCCAAGTTACAATTAATTAAGCGTTTCGTGATGATCATTCTCGGATCCAGCGGACGTCGCGGGTGTTTCAAGATTTATTCTTCGCACAATAACAAGGAATTTTTTTTCGGTGCTTCCCACCAAGCGATACAGCGTGACAAAGTAATCATCTTCGTTTAACATTGGCAACAAGGATGTAATGCTTCATTGTGATACACTGTGTCATCTGTGTCTCTTGCTGGAAAGCTTGCATCCTTAGTCTTTCTCTCTCTCTCGCGCGATGAAGATCGAATCACGAGCCACGTTACGACTTGATGAATCGATCGCTGAGAATGCGATAAGGAACTTGAGTTCTCGCGATGTCCGATGCAACCGCGTGCAATCGTGAAAAGAAATCAAAATTCCACATCGACTTCCGAAAATATATACTTAGTCACGTAATGCACCATCGTACGAAACTTCCAACCTGTTTATAAGTACATCCTAAGAGATGCGTTATTCTTGCTGAAGGAAAAAAGAAACTTTTTTATAAAGCGGAAACTCGAAAATTATACAGTTCGACGATGCCAAAATAGTATTAAATAATTAAGCGAGGCGTTTGTAATAACAATAATCAATATTATCACGAAGAGCGAAATAATGAACTGTCCGAAAATACAGGCTGATACGCAACGATTACGATGATATTTCAATAATGGTGATATTTCTCATTGGCTGGCGTAAATCTGTCAAAATAAAGCTAAATATTTCTTTCAAATAAAATGTTTTAATTTGTTTAATAAAGCTAAATGAGATACTTGCGCGATTCTTCGACGTTGTTGCGTAGATCCCTGTATAAGGAAGAAAAAGAAATCCGAAATCTGATCCATAAAGGGATTAATTAGCGAAAAAGAGGAGGGAAGGAGAGAGGCGGATTAAGAAAGAGATAAACGTTAAAGAGTGTATTTTTTCTTCCAATGCCAAAAAGATGTCATTTTGTT
This sequence comes from Atta cephalotes, assembly GCF_000143395.1. Taxonomy (NCBI): domain Eukaryota; kingdom Metazoa; phylum Arthropoda; class Insecta; order Hymenoptera; family Formicidae; genus Atta; species Atta cephalotes. Next base: position 644,887 of record NW_012130083.1, read on the forward strand.
TTGTACGAAAAAACTAGTGAGAAAATCCAGAAAAAAAAGAGAGAACGAACGTAGCGAGTGAAGAAGGACGAACGAAAGTGCGAAAGCAAATTTTTTAAATAGTTCGTAGTATGCGTATGGATGTGTAACAATAAAGAAGCAAAAAGAAAAAAAACAAAGCGAAACGAAGCAGACAAGTTGGTGTATATGTCCCGCGAAATCCGCTTACACGCCTTATAATCTATCAATTGTCGGGAAAATTGAGTGCTGTCAATCGCGAACAAACGCAAATTAATGAATGGCTATCATTCATTAAATTAAGGGTTAACATCGGTTAATATTAATCCGCATGATCACGACCGAATGTTAATAATTTTCCTTTGCGTGATTATGGATATTGTTCAATAGTAAAGAAGCGAAAGAAAAAAAGAAACGCATGGTGATCTAGTAAATCGGTTTGTTGGTGAAATTTGTGGCCCGAATTCGTAAAGATGTACGTTGTAAGAATGTAGCGTTACGTATACACCGACCGTATATATGTATATATATTTTTGGATAAAAGCCATGAAGAAATTTTAAATCGAAATTTGGGCGGGGACGTGCGAGAATGTGATTATCTCTCGGCGGATTCGTAGTTTCTCGCGAAATTGGCGAGACACGTTCTTCCCGAGAGCGAGAATGAGAGTAAGTATGAGAGAGAAAGAATGAAAGAGAGTGAAAGAGAGAATGAAAGATAGTCGAGAGAGCTTTCACGCACGTCGTCGCTCCCCTAAATGTATTTATGAATATTTATTTACGCGAAGAATGGAAGAAAATTTAATATATTGACGATTAAAGAAGTGGTCGTAAGTTATAAGTGTAAGTTTTCTAAGAGCCATAACTTGTAAAGCACTTTTGCGCGCATTAGCCGCGACACAAAGTTCTCGAAATGATGATGAAGGTAGAAGACAGCTGAAAGCAATGATATAAAAGACCCAAGACACGGGCGAAAAAATAAACAAGGGGCAGTTTCAAGTTAATAATAAATTTCGTTCAGGATGCGTGGATGTGTCCATCTTAAGATTGAAATATGCTTAGAATACAGTAGTGAGTATATGATACATATAAGTAATAAAAAATAATTGATTTTAGCTATTGATGACTATTATCAACGTAAGAATACATTTAGACAAAGATATGTGGTAAGACAGATGTAATTGTCCTTTGTGAATATACATAAGAGAGAAATGAAAAATACAAAAAACTTTTATGAATACAACTGCTTTCATTTTTATTTTAGGATAATTTTCCTGTAATAAATTGTAATCAATCATATAGTACTTTCCAACAAGAAACAGATGGCACAGTATAAGAAACATAGTTCTTTCCATTTGGTGATACAAATATTATTCTTTTTCTTAACATTCAATCATGAATAACGACACCTACTTATGTCACCAAATATAAAGCATCCCAATGTGAATCATTGCATTATTATATTTGTAATGTTAAAAAGATGAAATGATTCACTGTGTTACCTGTGTTTCTTTTGCTGAAGACTCGAAAAGATTTATTATAATATTATATTAAAATATTGTTTGATGTATTTACTGCAAAAATATCATACGCAGTGTAGACATATCAAAAAACAATGAAATATATATTTAAATTATTTCAATTCTTATATTTATCGTTATTTTATATTATATATTTACGAGCTTACTTTAAAAAAATCAGTTTTTATTCGAGTCAACAAATAACAGAGGTGGCTGCTCTGGTTGCAGGACGTTGGATTTCTCAGATTCCTTTTTTAATTCAAATATTATATGCCTGATTGCTGGCATCCAAGTACGACAAAGGGTTGCATATTGCATCATAAGAGTAACGTGGATTTTATCAGCTTCCTTGATATCTTTTCTTAGCAGCGCTGAAAATGTATATACAGCTATTATAAATATATATAATAAATATATTTATCGTGCTGACGGTACATAATATTAACATATGGATATAAAGATTTTATTATTACCTTTCGATATATTCAAGATATTTCTCTGTACTGTATCATTCAGTTTGTTTTCGAGCCAATTAGATTTCATGATATCTAATCGTTTTCGTATTTCCTTCACCTTGTTCTCTTCCATCTTCTGCTCCGTCATCACAGATTCTAAATTGGTCAAAATTTCTGTCAAAGCTTGATCTTTATCAAAATTATCATCTGATTTTATTATCTTTGCATAGTCTTTATCGGTAGGAGCCAGAAGAGGTTTATGAGGAGCTGTGGTTATCGTGGGAACTGCGATAGATTGTAAAGTAGGAGGCATATTCAATGATGCAGACGAAACAGTAGCCTTCTCTGGAGAAGGAGTTTGCGAGGATAGCGGAAATGCCACTCGCTTGTTCAGGAGTTTCCTGGTGGATGTCCCTGATGAATTATATTGCGAGGTCAACGCCCACTCCGGTGGATCATTCCATCCGGGATCGTGAGTGGATGGTAATGATCTCTGACTAGAAACTACGTCGTTCGAAGAGGCAGGAATCTCCTCCATTTCCACGCTTATAGGTTAGATTCAACATCTGGCAAAAAAAAATACAAAGTCAACAATTTCGTGTAAATCAATTTTATTTCTAATATATATACGTACGGAAGAACATTATTGTAGGTGAATTCCTTGATGTCGATTGTTTCACGATTCTCTTTTCGTTCATCAGTCTTATCAATAAACACCAAGATTCGTCAAACTTCACCGATGATATACATGATGCACTTTCACTTGAGTAGATAGTCTTACTTTAAACAATATGATGCCGCACGCTAGTATTAAAAAAAAATTCTCATGCAATTGTCCGATACTTGTTTATTTTTCCTTTTTTCTTAATCGTTCTATATTATGACATAACGAAACCTCGCGCATGTGTTGATCTGGAGCTGCTGTCAGCTGTCGTCAGTCGTTCTCAAGTCTCAATACGAAATTATAATCATACGAGACAGACATCACACTTTGCGAGACACTTTCAACGAGATAATCTTTTTAGATATCTATTAATTTCTTGACGCAATCGAATTCTTTTTTCCTATGTTAATTACGGACCTTACTCGATCGCTGGATAATATTTCATAACTGTTTGTTAAATATAAATTCGAAAATCTTTTTTAATTCTCAATTAGGGACGTGGAATCCTTTGCGATTCCTTTGTCACTTATTTTGTAATTTGAACTAATTATTTCTTTTAGAAAAAGAACTTTTCTAAGAATTTTTTTTGTATAAAGAGAAATTGAAGAACAATTATTTTGTTTTCTTCATATTTAAAAATAGGAATCCTTAGCACAATTCCTTAGTGCAGATTTCCTAGTCATCATCAATGCGTACAACGTTCGCATTTGAGACGTAATGAGACTTTTTTATGCGTAATTATAATGCTAGAAAAATATATATACAGAGAATTGTATAAAGAACAATTATTTCTTTTTATTTTATCAATTTATAAATAGAAGTCCTTAGATTTTCTACATCCATTATGTAAGTATAATAAAAAATGTTTGTGATCAACGATCAATATGTTTACGAGCATGATTTGCAAAACTCATAGCTGAATCTTTCAGAATTTCCGATTTAAAAAAAAAACAAAACTTATATAGTTAAAGAAAAATAAAATACGTGTACTAGGTTGTACCAGATGCTGATTTAAATTTATTATAAATTCAACTACTATTCGACATGAGCAATTTTTTTTTTCCTCAAAAATTAATGACTTTTTTTTCAATATAGTTTCTTGTTTTTTATATAAGACTGCTCGAATTGACTCGAGAAAATAAATTATATAAAATAAAATTACTTGAGCTCAGTTGCGTATATACGTGAGATCATTCGGGGTCACCATTAATTATTCATGATACGCTATACAATAGATTCAAGTCGACGCTTTGGATAAAGAAGCAGTAACCTATCGTATTCCGTTATATTTTATATCTCTCTAAAGTTCTAATCGCAGTGCTTAAAAAGCTTCGAAACTTGGGAGTTAAATCGTGCTGAGGTGCTTGGTTTGTTCATATTTATTTGTTAGGAAAAAATTGCTAGAAAAAACTGGAAGCATTTATGACGTTATCCAGTTCTTCAGGTCTCTGTTCGTTATAAAAAATTCGTATATAGATACAACAACTACATCGCGTATAACATTTATTTATATGCGGTAGAAACGATTTTTGCATTAAACAATCTGTGTCCGTACGATGATAAATATAATTAAGCTTCAGCTCGATTCGAGAACGCCTCATTCAGGATCATCAAACATGGTAAGTCTCTCACAGTTTCTAACGATCAGTCACAACAATTTGCGTTTCACGCAATGTTTATGCAACTGTTTATTAAGTAATCCATCGTGTGTTAACATGCAATCCGCTAATGAGAATCAATAAAAGTAATATTGACTGCGTTCAGCAGAAAAAATCACTCATTACTGAACGAAAAGGTATTAATATGATTAATATGTTTATTTATTATAATTCGTAATGTAGAATAACTCTATTACAGATCTTTAATATCATATTTCTTACTTATTTATTATTTCTCTAATGCCGTATTTGATGCCATAAAGTTATGTAGCGCTCAATGATCGATGAAGCGACTTATAATTTATATAATAGCAAGTAATTTTTCAACCGTTTCATCAGTGTTTAATCCTATACAGTACAGAAAGATTGCAGAAACATTGCAGAATGATTTCACTGAAACATTGCAATATTGCATGGTGATTGTGAAACGTTGCTGAATCATTGTTGCGAAATTCTAACAATATTAATATGTCCGCTTTTTGTCATATTGCAACAAAACATTCCAGCAATAGTGCAATGTAATGTATTTGGATAAATTTTTTACGAAACTTCTAAAATGAAAATTATTTCTATACATATATCTCAACTTTAATTTTTCTACAAATCGCATTTCTAGTAATATGTGCTTTCCAAAAGTAATTTTTTATGATAAAACCATAAAATATTCCAATAAATATAGTATTAATTCTGAAGGATAAATTTATTCGTAAAGATAAAGCATGTATGTGTGTGTCCCGAACAAACTACAAATATTATCCACATTAATATAATAATACAGTCGCTTGGTAAGTTAATCATAGATTAAGTTAATCGCAGTGATTCTTTTTAATTCGAAATTATTCCGAGTCAATTGAAATCGATTAAAAAATGACAATATGAAATTTATCAATAAAGTTCAGGCGCTGGTTTATTCTTGCGTTCACATCAGGCATAAATACATCGATCACATAATTAATATTTCAATAAATCGTATTCAGCAGTTTAATTGTTTATCATCTTATCGATAATGATGTATTGATTATATCTAAACTCTATATTTTATACAATCTTTTGATTTCATATTTAAAATAAATATAAAACTTAACTAATGAAATGGCCGTCAAATGATCAATAAATTTTTTATTTAAATATAAAATGAATTATATTAATTCTTATATCATAAAAACGGCTGTTAAATTAAAAAACTGTACTACATAAATATTGTAAAAACTTATATTTTTATATTATTATTATTGTAACAATTAAAGAATTATAGTTTTGCAATGTAGAATATTACAAGCATATTACTGACATTTTGCAGGCATATTGTTCATTTACATTGCAGCAATATTGCTTCAATCTTCTGTGCTGTATGGAATGGATCCACGCGATTCTTTCTTCGGTCGCAAACCTGTGCACTGTGTTTCGAAATTTGATATACGCTATTCATTCTCATTGTCGACACGGCATCAGCATTTCATGCCGATTTTATATGCTATCAAATTTAAAACGTATTGGAACTGAAGCAACTGTGGTTTCGATTTCCGGTGTCACGTTGTGTTCGAGCATCGTACTCTGATTGGCGTGTTGTGATTAATATATCAATAGTAAAATGGTATAAAAGACTTCTTGTGTTAGGAAAAGGATTCGTATTACCACATAATTCGTATAAAAGGTTGTTTATACGAAAAAATTTTGAAAACACATCACTGGAATACATCAATCAATGCCCGTTTCTATCAACATAAAAATTAATTTTAATCCCAAAGAGAACAAAAAGATCGCTGGAATGATTACCTCAGGAATATATTCGAATTCCTATTCAAGCGTCCATTTATTATTTTATTGTTCACCAAATATTAAACAAAGATAAAATAAACAAAGATATTTGCTTTATTAACGTCACGTACAGGTTGCAATCTTCTAGACAGTGCGGTTTTTAGTTATATCATATACTGTAATAGCTATCTATCTCCGGATATATATATATATATATATATATATATATATATATATATATATATATATAGTATACTATATAGTACGTACGTACGTACGTACGTATATAGAGTACGTAGATAACGTACGTCGT
>NW_012130083.1:651268-657113 GCF_000143395.1 Atta cephalotes
TATATAGTGTGTTNTATATATATTAATATACTATATAGTATATATATATATATATATATATATATATATATATATATATATAATTATTATATTGATAGAAAATTTTATTTAAACCACATTACATAAGCTTATCGAGTTTAGTGATATTTAAAGAGTTGTAATGGAAATTTAAATCACAAATGACAACAGCTCCTACAATAAGGCCGCAAAATCTAAAGTTCATAATCGGTATTCATAATCGATTCTTCCCAGATAGCAAAGCATGTCTCAGCAAAATATAAACTAATGTGATTGCTTATGATGCTGGCAACTTGCCGTAGATTTGTCTTCAATGCTTTTAAATACCGGCATTGTCGGCAAACAACAATGTGTATATGTATTGCCAGCAGTTTAACAGCAAGGTATGCAGCTGCGTCATATAATCGTGCGGCAATACAGTAGCATTGAATGATACTGCATATTATTATGGCAACCCAAGTAGAACAATAAGTCATTATGATATCAAATGATGTCAAAATGATTCCAAAATGATCACTGAAAGTCATTTTTCAATCATTTCCGATTCATTTTAATGTTATTTTGATGTTATCGTGATATTATCGTGAATTATTTTGCTTGGGAATAGTATGAATTTGATGATAACGAGTTTAAAATTGTCAGCAAATTGCTGGCAAATTGCTATTTAATGTTATCAAATCGTAAAAATATCAAATGGCAATCAAATTGCCAACAAATGAAGACTCAGTTTCCGCAATTCTGGTAGCAACGCATACTTAGCAATGCATGCTTAGCAAGCAACATGTCAACAAAACAAATACGTTGTTATTTGGGTTATATTTATATTATCGTTTTAAGTACATTAAGATATCATAAGCCAATCACAGAGTCGTATTAGCATTACTTAAAATGCTCTTAATATAAAAATGAATTATGAGTACCGGCCTACGACATTGTAAAAAATAAAGAAGGAGAATGTCATAAATTATGGAAAATGCGAATAAAATCGCAAATGCATAACGGAATAGAACAACTTTCTCCCAAATTTTTAAAAAGTTCTTGAAAGAAATATTGTTCTTCAATTCGCCAATTCTGATTCATTTTCATTTTTAGTCTATATATTATGTTCTAGCGTTACGCAACTTAAAATTATTTTACGAATGAGAATCAGAAATAACAATATCATTGCATTTAATTCAGGATTATTTTGTTTATCGTCGACTACTCCACGATAAAACATAATTAACCTTTGCCATTATGCAATTGATTTGCATATATGTAAAACAAGTTAAATTATCAGCGTTAAAAATAATACTGTAAATCTGACATGTTTTTTTTAATTGTGATTTTTTTCTTTACTTTAAAAGTACGATGTTGACTTTATTCTGACAAGATTTATAACAAGTGATAAATGATTTAAATACTTATAAATTTTGTTTTGACATACACGAGACTATAATTATAATAATATATTACGAAATATATCACGAAATATCTCACGAAATATCACGAAATTTCACAGATATATATTACATGGGCTGAAAAGTTCCGAGATTTTTAATGAAAACAAGCGTTTTTTGGGCAAAGTTATATTTATTCCTCAACATAGTTGCCTTCGAAGGCGATACACTTGGTATAGCGATTTTCCAACATTTCGATGCCCTTTCTGTAGTACGAAATGTCCAAGCCTTCGAAATATGCCTCGGTTTCCGCGATGACTTCCTCATTCGATGTGAATCTCTTTCCCTGGAGCCACCGCTTGAGATTTGGGAACAGATAATAGTCGCTAGGGGCCAAATCTGGAGAATACGATGGGTGAGCAACCAATTCGAATCGTAATTGGTCCAATTTGGCCATCGCTTTCAAGGACGTGTGTGACGGTGCGTTATCGTGATAGTACAAAACGAAGGCGAAAGTACCGCCACTTAAATGACTGTAACTTGTAAACGAATGAATGAAATGTCATGAAACTTCATACATAGATACTAGTGACAGATGAACCTCTCGAAATGAATCATGTTCATTTTCTAGTGGCGCTACATATTGAAAAATCCCGGGACTTTTCAGCTCATGTAGTATATCACAAAATTATCACGTGATATATTTACATATCACGAAATTTCACAAATTTTGAAACCATCATTAATTGTCTTGATACTGTGTTTGGTCGTGATTGGCCTTGAACAATTCTCTCTGAAATCGAAAGTTGATTGTTCTGGCGATTGTTACACATTCGTATCCATGTATAGATATCCAGGCCAGTATGCAAAGCCATACACGTAACTTGCACTCTCGACGAGAAAATGAAATAAGAAGCACAATAAGAAATCTCACAGATCCTGATTTTTCGCTTTTCATATCGTTAGTCACAAATAATCACATCGCGGATTAATATTAGGAGGAAAATAAGCAATAATTATGATATAAAAATTGAAATGTAATTACTAATTAAGTTATTAGCAATATATGTATATTCCTATACGTATATATATATTCCTATATAATATATTCCTATATGTATTTCCTATATGGATCTGTTTTCTTAAAGAAATATACAATTATAGAGCTTCACGTCATAATGATGATGACAAGTTTATGTTGATACATTTAAAATACATTCATGCGTTTTGCGATCATTAAAATATGTATAAAATCGTTTTGTATGGATTGCAGATTTTTATAAAATAGATTAGAATAATATATTCTGCCGCGTACGTGAACTTATATAAATCTTATATAAATCTTAATGATCTTCAAATGATTTAAAGATTACTTACTACGTATCAGTTAATTATTGTATCAGTTAATTATTTTCTTGGAAAACAATTTCTTCTCTAATTGTTGGGAAACAATTTACTCGATCCGTTTCTTTCACAACACAAATAAATTTTTAATAATAATAAATCTTCAAAATAAAATTGATCTTCGAGAAATTAATATTTATAACAGATATTTTCCTTTTCAGACTGAAACAATATTGGACATTCCGGATGCCTCAGAAGAGATGGATGCCTCCGATATCTGTCATATCGATATGCAAACAGCTGTTCTAGACGTTTCCGAATCATGTGAGTAATTCCTTTGAATTTTAATTAGACTAAGAAGAAGTTTTGTTAAATTTAAAATGTTACCTTGTTCTTTTTACGATAACTTGTATGTCACAACTATGTATTTGATTTTATATAACATCTCTTTTCTGGGAATTGTAACGAAAGCTGAAATGGAGCTGCAATGACGTTGTAAGGAAGCGATATCTAGTTCTTGAGAAAGTATATTATTATAGACTTTTAATGAATCTTTTTCTATTAAAAACATATTATTTTTCTATTAAAAACATATTATTAGTATTGGAAATAATTACGTATTATCGCATTACGCATTAATACTCAAGTTGCTACTGATCGTGAGTGTCTAAGTATATAGCATGCGAATTTTGAAGTCGCAGACATAACTCGCATCTTTAATGAGAAAATACAGAAGGTATATTGATTTAAAAGCGATTATTACATTATTTGACTTTTTCAAACTTGACGTATGAGATTGTCGCGACTTCTAACATTTGATGCTGCTAATTCCTCTCTTCTTTTTTTACTTTGCTTGAGATGACATAAGCCGGTATTCATTCAGTTCGATTCTTATATCTAAGATCGTCTTAAGTATGATTTTAAAATGAACCGATCATAGAATGTATTAGCATTTTAATTCAATAAACGAGAATAGACTAAACTGAATTGGAATTTTACTTTAGTAATATTCGGATGTATTGAAAAATGATTCATTTTTATTTTAAAACTTTTTTAGATTCGATTGAATTAAAAAACTACATTTCTTATTTAGAATTTTGAAGTGAGAAATATTCATGATGCACGAAAAAAGTTGATATTATTTTAAATTGAAATGTAATATATCCCGATAAAAAATTTTTCATAAATACATATAAATATGTATAATAAATATATAAATATTCATAAACATGTATATGTATAAAAATACATGCTCATACATCCCTCTTTTGTAAAATTACATTTTAGTGTAATAGAAATAATAATAATAAAAATGTGAAAACACACTATAGTAGAAAATATTAAAAAGTATAGTAGAAAATATTAAAAATAATTAAAAGGATAATTTTCATACTATTTGTTTTAGAAAAAAATCAAATTTGAAGAAATGTAAAAAAAATTACTCATGTATAATTATATATAAAATTATGCATAACTGTGTATGAGCAATTTCTTTATATTTTTCCAAACTTGTTTTTTTTTCTAAAACGAACAATGCGAAAATTATTCCTTTAATTATTTTATATTCGTAAACATGTATATGATTATACATATTTATGACTATTTATGTATGTTTATATATATTTATATATATTCATGGATAAACAATTTTTTATCGGGATAGAAAATTTCATGCAATTCCTATAAATTCATAAAAATGCATTCGGAAAAGGATTCATTTTAATGTTTGCGAATATTTCTGAAAATCTATATAAATCCGTTTTAATTCATTTCAAACCATTCTCGTTTATTAGAAAGGCATTATTTAAGATGATCTTGAAATAAAAATGAATTATGAGTACCAGCTATAGTCTTAAGGCGTATAACAGATAACGATTCTCGTTCTTATTCTTTCTTTCTCAAGTTTTGTTTTCAAGTATACATGCTAGTTTAATGCACAGAAATTCTTTTCGTCCTTTACTTAAGGATAGTCTAAAAATAAGTTAAACATAAATAAGAGATCGTTGAGATGCATAATAAGAAAGAATTTTGCTGCACATGGCAGTTAACTATAATTGCAGCATGAGTCTTGTTTTATTATTCAGAACTAACAAGACTCATACATTATTGCTTTCGGATAGTAACTCATGTTGTATCTAACATATTGAAACTTATTTGTGCTGGGTTCTAAGGTCAAATTCATTTCCACAGTTATTTGCATTCTCATTATCTCAACATTTGCTGCAGATTCCAATTACGTCATTCAATCTTGACAGATTTTTTTAGGTAAATTTCAAGATCTATCACGTTAAGTTTAAGGACACTTCAGACTGTTTTTAAATTGCGTTCTACTCCCACCTTTGGGGTCACCTTTCGCACAGTCGCGAACTCGCTTTAAACGATCAAAGATCCAGTCTTGAATCCGACAACCTCGACACAACACTCGTGATTTCGAGTACGAAGTACAAAACGTAACAACGACGACGATAATAAGTGCGCGCGCGCGCAGATCCGTCTCGCAATTTTTTCAAGGATTCTATTTTTTTCACGGTTGTGGATTACCTCGCAGTATATATTACTTGAAACTAACGTGTGCATCAAGTAATAATTGAAAGAATATCTTTCTATATGAAATGTCGAGCGGTTCTATGGATACGACGAAAACCGAATGTGTAAAAATAAACGTGCAACCGACGAATCACAATGGTACGTCCCAATCTTTACATCTTTTTAGTGCGATCACTTTTATGTATATTCAATAAGGTTTTGTCAATGCTTATCATCCCGAATTTTAAATTAGGACACGTTCGAAGCGCGCACTTCATGATTATTATAAGTCGTCGCGTGATTGTAAACTGGTAATAATTTAATAATTCATTTTTTATGATGTATAACTAAATATAACAATTATACTATATGTTTTCTAAATTCTTTGAAATATCATTTTAAACAGTGAAAATTGAACTAGCCTTATAAAAAAGAGTATAAGAGTTATAAGATTTGTATTTTTTAAGAGTAAGATTTACTCTAAAAGATTTACTCTACTTTTATAACTTTACATAAAAATTATATATATATATATATATATATATATATATAATAAATAATAGATATAATATATATAT
>NW_012130083.1:658539-676545 GCF_000143395.1 Atta cephalotes
TGTTCCTTATTATTCTTCATTTTTTTCTTCAATACATTAAATTCTATTAATTAATTTAATAGTTTTATTCGTATTACTTAATATAAATATAAATAGTGCCGATTAAGTTAATCATTCGAAATTTGGTCAAAGAGATCATCCTCAAAAAAGATTTTTCTTGAAAAATAAGAACATTGAGAAATCGAACATCTAATCGAGAGTAGATCAAATGCCGACTAACTTCATCGCAGAAAAGATTATATCCAGCAAACGAGAATGGATTGAAATGAATTGAAATGGATTCAGATTTTCAAAAATATTCATGAATGTTAAAATGAACATTTTTCAATCCTGAATGCATTTTTATTCATTTATAGGAATTGCATGGAGCATATCTCTATGCCTTTCAATCTAAAAATAATATTAGCTTTTTCTGTGCAAAATATACATATTGTGAATACTGTTCAATTCAAAATTTTCAATAGGAAATACAGTTTTTCAATCAAATTGAATCCAATTAAATCCCAAAAAAAGTATTCGCTATTTAAAAAATATGCATTCGGATATAAAAAAATTTCAATCCATTTTAATCCATTCTCATTTGCTGGGTAAGACGCGCTGTGGAAAAAAGAAAACTTATTACAAATCGAGCGAGAGGCTTCCGGGAGAAAGTAACGCGTAACACACCTGTGTTACCTGGAACACTCCATGCAGGGAAATGCGAAAACAACCATTTCCCGAGACTCGAATCGTTTTCATCCCGCGAATCGACCTTTGATTTCTAATAATTCTACCCTTCACTTTCGCCGAGCCCCTCCTCCGCCTAAGCTTTCTTGACACATGGCGCTCTCTGGCGGTAAACCGCTGCACCCTTCTCCGAACGAACCGTACTGTTTTTTATTTATTGCTGATAAATTCGCGCACAATCCAACTGTCCGACAGTTGTCAGTTATATTGTTATTTTTATTCCCGAAATGGCGCTCTTTACTTCTTTCGCAAGGAAGAGACCACCTTCTCCACTCTTCCTTCGCCCCACTTTTCTGGAACACAAAGAGATAAGATCAAGAATCAAATTCCATTCATATTCATGATCTCTTACGTAGTATTTTGAGGCTTATATAGCGAAGGAGATTAGTATGTAGTAGCGCGCCGACTGTAACTACACACGGAAGGTTGTGATCACCTACTTTGTGTCTCGTTTACACTTTTATTATTAAAGTGAACAATAAGCATCTACTAGTCCTGCAGTGTTCGCGAACATGGGTAAGGACAATCGCTTTTGTGATTTTGACATTTTCATTTCGTTTCGTTTAGTGGACTCGTCTCTTGATCTGTAAAATCAACTATCAACCGATCTTCCATGATCTTCTTGCCTACATTTCGTGGCTTTGGTTCTCGGATTCGTTTTCGAATCTATTCCTTTGTTCCATTTCTTTGTTTGTATAAAATTATCGAATTTTAACGTGCCATTAAGATGTAAAATATGTCGGAATTAAATTTTATAAAAGCGAAATAAAAAGTATGATTTTGTAATAAAGTTTTATTTGAATAATTATGAATTACCGTTGATAATTACCTGCTAATAAACAAAACGATAAAAGCGAATAATAAAAAGTCTTCCATAATTTTTTATTTGTTGTATCGTGCGCTTGTCTGCTGTCGTAATAATCGTGAATATGCAGAAATTATGTTAACGCATCAATAAATTTGTCTCACTTTGCATTGTTATGTTGAATGGCAACGAAAAAGTTTAAAATTTAATGATTTTACAATAAATGAATAAAATTGAATAAATTGAACTTGCTTTGCAAAATATTTTTTTTATTAACATCTTATTAGTGCGAAAGAAATACAATACCCTATTCATGTTTAATACCTATTCATGAACAAACACGAATTTATGCTTTCAGATTTTAATTTTCATCCAACCTCTCATTCTAAAACGCGAATTCAGAATACGAAACGAATTCAGATAAAATAAATTGCAATTTTCAATTTGAATTTATTTTCGAATATTGAATATACAAAACTGAAGAAAAAATGTGCTAAATTTTAATAAATATTTATTTGAATAACCAGCAAACATTTACTTACGATAAATAAATATTTACTCAACAAAAAAAATGATTATTAAATCAGATTAATTTTCTTTGGTTTTTATACAAAATAAATATTTTTATATTTTGGTAAATATTTAATTAATATTATTCATATAAATAACTAACTAAATGTAGAATATTTTTTCAGTGTATGTGCACTTGTAAAAATAAATGTTATAAAAAAGGATAGAAAAAACTATTAAATATATTTTTGAATATTAATAATGCAATGATTATTTTCAATATAGATCAACTTTAATCTCGATTTAATTTATTCTTTGTCTTCTAACCCAAATAGCCAAGCGAGATTTAGCATGGAACAAATTGATGCATTGCATGTATTGTTTTCAATTTGTCAACAATTTGCTGTTTTGCTGTCATTGGAATCTAGTATGAACTCAATTAGCAGTCAGGAGGGCAAATATTAATTTCATGAGTTTACGAAATTGTTGTAAAAGTATACACATTAAGAAATAATAAATTCGTCACGTTGACAACAAACTGACAGCACGCCATGCAAACATGATGACAACTTGCCACAGTTTGCTGAATTCTAAGGAAGACTTTACGTGACATCAGAAAAACAGATAGTTTGTGGAAACACCTTGGCTTTAGTTTGGTGAAATTGAATGCGGAATAAGTGACAGCAATATATTGTTATTTAGCTATCTAGAAATACATGAAAAAATTGAAAAATTGAAAAAAAAATGTCAAAATATGGAAACAAATGTTACTTACGAAATTTGATTGTGATGACGAAATATACATTTCTATGAAATATATCTCATTAATTGAAAAAAATAATAAAATAGATGGCTTACTTGCTAGGAATAAAATTATATTTCACTAATATTTAATAAATATTTATTTCAATGTAATAAATATATTTCTCACAAATGTATTTTTAGACATCTTTTTCTGAGTGTAAGAATTAGAAAAGATGAAGAGTTAATTCGATCATGCGTAAAATGCATGCATAAAATTAATCTACATTAATAAAAACAAGCATATCCAAAATATATTAACTTTAATCTCATTTTAACTTACTTTGTATCTTTTTCTAAGAATTAAGAAGAGATATAAAAAAGTTAATCTACTTTGATAAAAATAGATATGAGAGCCTCTTTCACAAATCTCTGATTAAATTATTTATTCGGTAATTGAATCAACCATTACGATTGAACGTGATTGAAGTACAGTTTATCTTAGGAGAGAAAGAGAAAGGAGAAATTTTACATTAATTGTTGAAACGTCTGCAATAGTCAATTATTTATCTCTTAATTGGATAAGAGGGTTTCAAAGTCCAGAGAATATAATATTTTTTACAATCTTCTTTATTCCTTTTTTTTATTCAATTGTTTGTGGTGTTATATTTTTCTCCGATTCGACGAATTTTACTAAACTTAAATTTTATTATTGTTGTTCGATATTAAAATTTGCATTTTGTTTCAAATTTTATAATATCAGCCAACGATAGTAAAGATATCGTTTCAGAGAATGATGAAAGAAACTTTAATTTAACTGTACAAGTAGCTGTATCTTTGAAAAACTCTTTTATGAAAATGATCGCTTCTACTGAGATTTTCTAAACACTGAATATGCAAATTTTTGACCTTTTTCATTTTTTAATTTCATTATCTTTATTTTTACGAGTCTAATATCTATTCTCTTTTCACTTTACGCTAAGGAATATAAGAAAAACGGATCTCTACTGCAGAATAGTGTTTAATTCATTTCATTTTTTGCTCATTTATTATAAAATAACTGAGTAATTTCAGCAACTTTCTAATTGTCAACCTGTGTATGTAAGATGGAAGTCACATCGAAGAAAAACATGTTTGTTTTTGTACGAGATTGACTGATCCTTTGCATGTTTAAATGTCTCGCATCCTTTCTCTGTTTCGTGCTCCCGCTAAGAAAACATTAGCACTGAAAATGAGCAGATATACGTTCTAGGAAATGTTACATTGACATAAGATAACTTCAGGATATAATTTTCCTCGATTGAATTTTGATTTTACGCAGAGAGATCAGCTTCTAAATTAATTATTTCGATTATTCCTTAAAAATAAAATTCACTTTTTATCTCTTTTGCAATTTAAAAAAATTTTTTTTTATTTCTTCTTACAATTTTTTTAAATTTATAATGTTAAATTTCTCTCGAATTTTTGAGTCGTTATTTCTTGTTCGAACACATATACTTATCAATCTTATCTGAAAAGTATTTTTATATATTAATGTTTTTGTATGTCGCGCTTTAATCTGAAAGATAGCCTTTAATAGATTAGATACAAACGCGTCTTTCTCTTCTATTAAATCTAGTTTTTCACTGGATCTAATGTATAAACCAATCATATTAATGAATTTTGTGACAGTTGCAAAGCTGATTTTTCTACTGAACGTAGTCGATATTAAATTAATTAAATCTAGATTTAACTAATTATTCAAGCAAAAACTAAATTACAATTTAAAATTTACAAATCAATTGATAATACGACATTTAGTATTTATTATTTGCATCTTTTTCACCTAGAAACGTGTTTAAAAATTTATCTTGAAATTTGACTTGTCATATATTTAAGATAAACATATTTTAAGTCATAAACGGAATTATTTTGCTTTATATGAATTATTATTATTATTTCTATAAGTTAATTACTTATTAATTAAGTTAATTACTTTTTACACTCGTAATGAAGATTAATTCAATGTATAAATCAATTTATATAAATTTTCTTAGCATTTATATTAAGATATGTGTAACCTGGCCGAATATCTTATGTTCTATGTTATAATAATAATTGAAATCGAGGGACGTTGCTTATTTATCTTAAATAATATATTTTGTTTCAGCACAAACAAATGATAAACAAATACCTATAAATTATGCTGATGTAAGTAAATTAATTGGATTTATAAGAATTTTATTTTTTTAATGCATAATTTAATTAATTTACTTAGAGTATTAATTATACAAATCATACAATATCTTCTTTCTTGTAGAAAAACATTATTTGGATTAATGATTTGTTTACGTAAAAATGATTACAGTTAGTTCAGCAGTCACGGGATACGTTTAACAGTGGAAAAACAAGGCCGATAGAATGGAGAATCAAACAATTAAAACAGCTTATACTTATGTTAACTGAAAATGCTTCAGAACTTACAGCAGCATTTACATCAGATTTGCATAGAGTATGATTATAAGGATAATCACTTTATTATTAACCTAATCGTATTATGTTCATAATGTTCGTATTATGTTTATTATGTTTATAATGTTAGTAATGTTCTGTATTCGATGTAACTTTTAGTGCAAATTCGAATCATTTGCATTGGAAATCAATTATACAATCCAAGAGATTAAATACATGCTCATGAATATTAAAGAATGGGCAGCAACAGAAAAGGTATAACCTGAATACGATTTTTTATTACATAAGAATAGATTTTTTTATTCGTTAAATAACTTTAACAGTCTGGACAGTGGAGAGCGAATACTGAAACTTGCAATATTTTACAGCCGCGCAAGTCACTTGCGCACTTTTTTGATGTAGTAGAAATCCGGAAAGATCCTTATGGAGTTGTATTAGTTATGGGTGCATGGAATTATCCTCTTCAACTATGTATACTACCTATGATGGGCGCTATTGCAGCTGGAAATTGCGTGATTGTAAAACCGTCCGAAATTGCGATGGCTACGACGAAATTTTTATACGATACCGTTCCGAAATATTTAGACACTGTACGAGAATATTTGTTTATTATAATTATAATTATTCCAAGACCCAAAATTCATGAATTAAGATATTACAACTAAAAAAGCTTTTTTTAATTAAAAAAATATTGCTTAATATGTATTTATGATTTTTATTTTATATACAAACAGCAGCATTTTATAAAATCTAAAGGATTGACTTGACTGAATTAAGTCATACTTATATTAATAATGATACTGAATAAAACATGTTGCTAAAATTATATGTTCATTTATACATGCTAATTCATTAGCAATATCTTTATGGATCATAGACGTATAATGTACGTATATTACAACAACTTAACATTAATTTTAAATCTTCATATTTTACTTTTTATATTTAATTTAAATTCTATTTTTATAAACTGCTGTAATAAAAAATCACAAAGGTAAATTTAAGTTTTATGAGAGTTTTAACATAGCAGTTTTTTATATTCGTGAATTTGCAATGTACTTTCATGTACTTTCCTAAGATATTTCATCATAAATTACATAATTTTGGTTTATTTCTTAAGTTAAAGGAGATAGACCATGGATTTGAATTTTATAAAGCACTTTGTTGCGTAACTCATAATAACTACGCATTGAAGAATGGAGGAAAAGTTATTTTTCCTCTATTTTTCCTTCTCTATGTAATTACATGTATTAGTTTGAAAAACACTACGATTATAACACTACGATTATAACACTACGATTTATATTCCAGAAATATTGGGTTGTCCGGAAAGTTCGTGCTGCAAAAGATTTAAATTTAATAAATGAAATTAAAAATTTAAATCTTCTGCGTTTCAATTTTCTTTCAAAATCAGCACGAACTTTCCAGACAATATATTGACATTCTGAATAAGATAAAATTACCTCTATATGTATGTTGAAGGTTTTTCTCATTGGAAAAAAATAATGATATGATTCATGTTTACTGTAAACAGGATAGTTGCCGTGTAATACTGGGAGGAATCTCAGAAACGACAGAGCTACTCAAACAACGTTTTGATTATATTTTTTATACTGGATCCTCTGCTGTTGGAAAAATCATACGGAAAGCTGCTAATGAGTTTCTCACACCTGTTACATTAGAGTTGGGTGGAAAAAGGTATCTCCAAAACATCGAAATACGTATAAAATGCAATTATTTATATTCCCTAAAAAAAAAAAAATTTTTTTTTTTTTTTTTCGAATGAAATTGCACTAAATAACACTGATTTGCAGTCCCGTATACATAGATAACACAGTAGATATATCTATGGCAGCAAAACGCATTTTATGGGGTAAATGCATCAATGTAGGTCAAACTTGTATCGCACCCGATTATATGTTATGTACACCCGAAATACAGAAAAAATTTATTGAAGAAGCCAAAAAGATTTTACACGAATGGTATGGTGATAATCCACGTGAGAGTCCCGATTTGGCACGCATTATCTCGGACAAACATTATCAGTAAGTTTTATGTCCAAATATTTAATATAATCGTTCATAAGACCGATAATGATTACAAATTTTAAAACAGTTTACAATTTGATAAATTAATCAATAATAATTATTTTCTCTGTATTTTAGGCGGCTTGTCAATTATTTAAATGATAAAAGCAAAATTGCCATTGGTGGCGACGTGAATCCTGCAGAAAAATTTATTTCACCTACAGTACTAGTTAATATCAAACCAACGGATTCCATCATGCAAGAGGAGATATTTGGACCATTATTGCCTATAATAAATATTAATAATGCATACGAAGCAATAAATTTCATCAATAGTCGGTATGTTATTTAATAGCGATATTAAGTGATTATGAAAAATAAATCCGCGTAATTATTCTTTCCGCTTATTTTTTTTTTTTTTTTTTTTTTTATTATATAATCAGACATTTTCATAACATTTTCATTCATTCGAATTTCTTTATAATCTCTCACTCAGAAAATTTCATTCTCCGCGCAAATATAATCGAAAAAAATTCCGTGAGGTAAACTTTTACCTATATTCTTTCGTTCATTCGTATTTCACTTCACGATTTCACTATTATACGAGCGAATGGCACGAAGTAATTAGTTTTTCGCATCTAGTGAAAGCCCACTTGTACTGTACGTATTTTCCACGAGCAAGGGGGTACAAGATCTAATTATAGACCAAGTCAGCAGCGGAGCCGTATGTGTCAATGACACGGTATTACAATATGCCGGTGAGTCCGGATTTTAGGTGACGGAACTATTATTTTTATCGGGTTTATTTATTATTTAAGAATTTCGGTGAAAGAAAAACTTTGTTTTAGAGACCATCCCTCCACAATTTTTTTGCTTTTATAGATACGATTCAGATTTACAATATTATTTGGTTTTTTTATATTATTTGTTTTTTAATATTTATCGAAATTGACAAAAAAAACTCTTTTTTTTCTTTTTTTTTTCGGAAAAGAATGTAGATTCTGCAAATGCGATTGAATAGATATACAAATTGATTTTTTAATTCTGCTTATAAGGGAATACGTTTTTTTATGTATAATGTTTTCTTTATTAGCATGTGAATTTTATTCTTTTCTTTAATTAAAACGTATTGCATGCGCGTTTCCTTCTTTTGGTTTAGATTGGTTTAGGTTAATTTAAGTGATGGCTGGTGAAGAACTTGTATCTTCCTTTCATATTATAAGATAGATTCATATTGTCATATATAAACTATTCATATATAAATTATTCATATATAGATATTCATATGTAAATTATTCATATATAATATATAATATAAATTATATATAAATTGTTTCTATTTTTTTTATTTTGAGTGCGTTTTACATATTTTATACTATTAAATTAATAAGATAAATAAGATGTACATACCTGGAAATGGTGGTGGCTATAGAATTATGAATATCCATATTCAAATAGTAACATAAAATTGACATGAAGAAAAGTTAGAATCATATATCATTAATATTGAAACAAACTAATGTTAACAAACTTGGCGATCTGCAATTATAATGTGTTTTCGAGTATTCATTATTATTAGCAACGCGCGAATGCACATACATGCACGCGAACAAACACACATTACTTCATATCATGAGCGTATGCATTCACAACATATGCGAATAAACATACACATTTCACAAAAAGAAATGATATTAATATTCTTACCTTGATTAACATATAGGGAGAAGCCATTATCATTATATTTATTTAGTCTGGACAAAGGAACTGTATCTTTATTCATTAATAATACATCTAGTGGTGGCGTTAATGTCAATGATACGATATTACAAGCAGCAGGTAGTTTTTCTAGTAATGTTATAAAAAGTTTCTTTTTACAACAAATTATTTGTATATTCTGTATATTCTGTATGTTCTTGCTTTTTTTCAAACAACATTACGTTGCTTCTATATCAACAGAAAATGTTATTAGATGTGGCATGTTATTAGATGTGGATGTGCTTTCTTTAGATTGGGTCGCTAAATGTTGAATGAGTAGTATCCTGCAATATATGTTTTTATTTTTATTTTATTGCTTAATTATATTAGATTTTGCACAAAATCTACATTGATTTTAAAATAATTTTAAAATAATTTAAATAGTAATGGAATTGAGGACTTATCCATATTATATCCGAATATTAAGAACATAATATATGTATAAATATATTGCTATATAATATTGTTATACATACTATTGATATATCTTTAAATCTGTGTGGAAATGGGAGTTTAATGGTCAATTTTAATTATTTGTTATTTAAAAATTATTGCATTCTTAACATTTATTAAAAACTGATACTCTTCTTATTTTTCATTAAATTTTTTTGAATCTATGATGAATCTTTTATACATTTTTAATATTTTTATTTTTAATATTTGTAACATTTAACTGCTTTATTTATAATTTAGAACTATTAACATAAAATCTTCAATCCAAATTGATTAAAATAAATAAAGTTTAAAAAATTATCAAATCTAAAAGCGATAATTACGTTTATAACCATTAATATTAAATTATCGTTTTCTCTTTGTTACATAATTCTATGCATTATTAATGTATATTATTTTCTATTAATGTATATTATTTTCTCAGTTGATACTCTACCTTTTGGAGGAGTAGGTTATTCTGGTATAGGAGCCTACCATGGAAAATTCACATTCGACACATTCACGCATAAGAAAGGTTGTTTGATTCGGAATTATAACAAAATTGCAGAAATCTTGGCCAAGTAAATAAATTCTTTTTTATATAATAAGATACTTTTATATTTTAAGGGATGAATTTTAATATATTAATATTTCAGTAATATTTTAGTTAGTTTTAAGCAGAAAATGTTTTTAGATCCCGTTTTCCACCTTATTCCGATGCAAACTTGAAGTTGCTCCAACTTTTGGTCGCAAGAAGACCTAGTCTACCCCTTTTGAAATATATACCGTATATACTTATGTTTGGTCTCGGGATGCTCGCCACATTTGGAATTAAAGCTATAATGAAGGTACAGAAAAGATATTAAACTCATTTTATGTTATATATATATATAAATGGGCTAATAGAGTAGCTTATTATCATTGTAATTATTGAATAAAATATATTTGCATAAATAGGCTTAGTTGTGCGAAAGATGGTACAGGAAGAGCAAAGAAAGTAATTATCATGGTTCAAAATAACATATAAGTTTTCGGAGAGTGTTAATATAATAATTTAATATTGATTTATATTTTTATAATTAAGGTAAAATGAAATTGCGTGTACTATATACAGCTATAAATGATTACTTTTTAGAAATTGTTTAACTTTTGTGAATGATATTTGGGTGTTTGGTAGAGATTTAAAATATAATATTTCAAGTATCATCATTGTGTGTTCTTTTCTATACGTCGATTAGTAAGAAAACAATTCCATCGGATATCATATAAATTTAAAAAAAACGAAAAGAACAAATGCATATATTGTTGCAGGAATATAATTACATGGAGGAGTAGTTGTAACATCATCGATATCACGCAGCGTCTTCAAATGCATCCATAGGATACATTTTCTAATTTATATTATAATTGCTTTTTCTTATAACACAATGAAAGATAAAAATAATCTTGTATAATATTTTCAGTTTTACATATATTATACAAATTGTTTATATTTTATATTAAATAGACGTTTTACCGCACATGTATATAAGATATGTTAGTGTTTTTATAAAGAGATCATGTAGTAAAAAATGAATATTTTTTAATTGGATAAGCTCTAATGACTTAAAATAAAGCTATTACTTACATCTTTTATTTTCGTATTTTGCGCCTTTTCTTATACGTGATTATAACTTTTTTTTATTCGCATCTACGATACATTGCGACGTTTAAAAAAAGTTTAGCCTCATATTATTTTCATTAAAAATAAACAATTTAAGAAGTTTTTTTTTATCGTTAATATGCAACGCATGATGCATTCCTGTGTCATGGTATGATTGAAAAACATCGCACACGGTTAAATTGATGTTCAATATTATAATTATGGCTGATATTCATAGCCCTTTTATTCAAGATCTTAAGTTCAGCCTTGAGATGTTATGAATCAATCAGAGGACATTTTAGCATCTTAAAGGGCCCTCTACATAGAAGTCATAGACGATGGAATCTTAAGTCGTAGGAAACTGACCAATTCTAATCGAATATTCTTATATTTTGATTATGATTGATTTCGACTTGAGACTCCACGATCATCTACGATTTCTAGAGGATCCTTTAAGATGCTAAAATGTCCTGTGATTGACATTTCAAGGCTGAACTTAAGACGATCTCGAATAATCCTTAAGACATTATTTAAAACGCTCTTGAAATAAGAACCGGCTATGAATATCAACTACTGAATATCATACACTGTAATGAATTTGTAATAAAGTTTTATTCGCATGACTTGAAATTCCTAAAAATGTTTACATTTAAAAAGGAATAAATATATATTGAGGCATTGAAAAGAGAGAGAACGAAGATGCTAAGTGCAAAAAGTGTAAGCAACGCGATCAAATGTTTCTTGAGATACACGACGGACCAGTCTTATCAACTCCGATTAATCATGATTGGTCAATTCTGCTGAATAGCAAATACAATTAATCAAATGTAACACTCAATCGATTATGTCAAGGCCGTGGTTCGATTCATGCTGACAATATTCATGAGCATCGTTTGTCTTCGTTTCATATTTGACAAACAACAGGGATGAAACGATTTTTAAGCAATGGTGAGCCCTACGCAGGATTGATTTGATACACATTTTGGAAGTTTGATACATATGATACGTATAAATGCGTATCATACATAGAATACGTATCAAATTTGTATGATATCTTTAACATAACCCTAACCTCTAATTTATTAATCTTATTGAATAAAAAACAATGTTTTTAAGTTTTTGAAGTTTTAAAGTATATATTGTTGATTAGGAATAACTCCAAAAACTTTTCAGTTTTATTAAAAACTGAAATAGTTTGCAATTAAAAAACGGTGTGAGCAGATATTTGACAAAAGAAAACAATTTAAGAGCTGAGCCATAAATATTTCTAAAAAATTTACATAATACAATATACAATATACATAATTATTTATTAATATACTTTTATAATTATGTTTAATTACGTAAAACCACAAATATAATATTTTTTTTCATTTTTTATATCTATATTTATGTAAGTAAAATTTATATTATATTTTTGATATTTTTTTACGAAAAATAACTAAAATGTTTCATAATTATTTAATAATAATTGAAACATTTTTATTTAGTTATTTTTAATAAATTTGATTTATTTACTAGAGCTTACTATTTTCAAATTAATTTTGTTTATTAGTTAATATTTTTGTAAAATTTTTGTAAAATTTTTTAGTGTGAGATTACATTATTACTTAAGGGATATTATATTCTCTTTCAGTCTTGGATTTTTCAAACGTTAACATGGCGGATGCTCACGTGACTACGTGGAGATCAAAGGTGCCGACACGGAATGTCCCTACTGTGGTGATATGTTCCCAAACCTGATCTCTACGCGTTTTTTAATCCGCGGATTTAAATCGGTCGTCAAGCTTCGAGATATCGCAACATCGATTTGCGCCAGCAGTCGAAGAGAATCGAAACGGTTCGTTAATTTTCGTCAATCTTCGCTAGATGAAGTTCCGTCACGCGAAATCCTCGTGCGCATCCGATAACCTGCGCATAATTCTGTGCCAGTGTGTGCATGCGTCATTCTTTCATGCCTGGGAGTAACACATTGACGTGCTTCTGATCAGACCGAGCAATAAACATTATCGCACAATTACGTGAGTATAGACAAGTTAACGACCGGCGGCTAATGAATCATCCGCTAATTTACTGAATATCGATGGCTACTCAGTGTTACATTATTTATCGCACTATACCAACACTGGCAACATTCCTGTTTTCTATGGGATTAATTATGTAATGTGTTTTCCTGAGCGATGACGACATTAAGGACATTTCATGCCACCACCGTTGGTTGCTATTCTATTCTTGAATGGACGTGTAAAGTATATTAACTTAAAAAAAAAAAAGATTACTTTGCACGCTGAAATTTTACGTAGCTCGTGATTTGTTAATAGGACGATTTATTGCCCGTGTAACAAAGCCTTGAATAATTAAGTGTATGAGGCATAATGTCTCTTTTTTCGGATTGACTTTGCATCCTATAAATATCTTCATACATTGTAGAAGCAATGGTGGCCCATACCGTACTCCTGGACTTCACAGTGTCCAGTAGCGTGATCGCCGATATGGAGAAACGATCGGGTTTGAAATCAGCGATTGCAAACGTACTAGCAGAACATTTCACCGGTCTCAAGCCATTGACAGAATCTAACATCGACGGCAGTTTGCTCATTTTATATACGGGACCCAGAGGCAGTCTAATCACTGTCAGAGGGTATACAGAGGGTCTGATTACATTAAACATCGAGTATTACAAGCAGGACGACCAGGAGGCGCTCTTAACTTTTGAGGTATTTAATGAACTTGATAAACAATCTGGATGACAAGAAATATCTGTTGCAAAGCAAATGCTAGTGCTTTTGATAAACACCACTCCTTCTAGGCAGGGTTTTTATCAAAGTCTTAAGAAACAAAATAAAGATAAATCAAATGGCAACTTATCAATTCTCAGAGAGAAAGAAAAAGTAACTAACATTTTCATTAGAGAATTGCAACAAATCTGATCAAGACAAATTTAATTACACTTAGCGTATCAATCGCTACGTGATAAAATTTGAGATTAAAGTAAAACATGAAACAATAAAATGCAGGATATTAAAGAAATAAGTTCAAGACTTAAGGGATGTAATCATGCTTATAAACTGAATAAAAAATATTTTATACAGTTTGAGTGATGAAAATGACCAAATTTTACAATAATTTACTCGGTAATTTACAGTAAATTAGTCAATAATTTATGGAGGCTGGTAAAATGGTAATTTAAAAAAATTATAAAGATAAAGTAATTTGATTTAAGAATATTTAGTCATTAAGTTAAAAAGTTGAAAAACACTTTATTTAATTTAAATTTTCATTTCAATATTACATAATTACATATTGATGAATAATTAAGAAATATAAGACATATAAATACGTAGTAACTAGAGAAACTTCAAATAAATGTTTTAAAATTTTTAAAACAAAAGGTGTGACAGGTACAGTAGTCCTTGAAAATTAAAAAGTTAATTATATTTTTTATATCTTCTAAACTTATAGCATACGTAGTAAATAGAAAAATTTTAAATAAATTTTTTAATTTTGCAAACAAAAAGTGTAATAGGTAGATAATCTTATATTATATTTTTCATACCTTATAAATTTATTATAATACTTTTATTTGCTTGCTATTTTACTTTTTAGCAACTGTTTTTACTAGAATAAAAACAAAAATAATATATCAAACAAAAATATATTAATTATATTTATATTAATTGACAACGTGAGTTTTATTCCAATTAAATTATACCCTACTGAAAAAGATCATGTAAATGATCATGTAAAA
Source organism: Atta cephalotes (assembly GCF_000143395.1). Classification (NCBI taxonomy): domain Eukaryota; kingdom Metazoa; phylum Arthropoda; class Insecta; order Hymenoptera; family Formicidae; genus Atta; species Atta cephalotes. Next base: position 673,380 of record NW_012130083.1, read on the forward strand.
TGTTTGAAAAATCACAAGATATTAAAAATAATTTTATCTATCATATGATTTTAATTTTATAGTTATTAAATTTTAAATTTTAAATAAATTAAATAATTAATTAATTAAATGATAGAAATAGAAGAAAAAAATATTTATATCATCTAATTTTAAAATTATATACATAAGAACGAAAATATAATATCTATTGTGATAAAATTATAAGAAACAAATTTTTATCAAAATTACCAATAAATTACCATTTTATCGCAATTTTACCGTAAGTAATTGTAAGATTGAATTTTACGGTATTTTTTCTCTAAGTTTGAGAAATTGATCTTATTCAAATTAAAAATAATTTTCTGTTTTAATAATGTAAGTGTGACTTGTCTTTATTAGGAGTTAATGATACTATAATTACAATTATTTGTAGATAAAAATATCAGTTATCACATAAATGTAGAAAATAGAAGTGTACTGTTAATCTTAAAGTTTATATAACAAAATATATTTTTGTCAGACATTAATTTTATATTGATAAACATTTTTGTATCAATAAAGCGATTTATAGAATGAACAATTTACAGATTCGAGTTAATATGTTCAAGTTTATAGAATGATTCGGATTTATTATCATGTAAAGGATTTATTATCAGAGTCATGACCTCGTTTCCTGTATTTATTAGATTTTATCTTTATTTTTAGCTTATGTTTTAGTTTAGTGTTAAGTTATTGTTTCTTGGTTGTATTGTTATCCTGTCATGCGTTTACTATAAATTTCTTATATACATATAATGTTATATACATATAATCTTATACATATAATTTCTTATATACATATATATACATATATATATATACATATATATACATATAATAAAACTACTATATAAATACTTATATAATCTTAATCAGAGATGCGATTTTCGTTTGGTCTTTCTATAATTTATTCGATTATATGTTTAGGAAGGCTTATTGTTCAAGTATTGCCGAGAGAGAAACATCCATTAATTTAAATTCATCATAGAGTGATGATTAATTTTTTTTTATTTTTGAATTAAGATTTTTAATCTGTCTATAACTGACCATTTACTTGTCTTTATTTGCATTTGCACTTAATGATTTGAAATTGTTTATTTACAGAGTGAATATAAATTTTTTCAGTATTGTGAGGAAAAGATTATCTTATCGTATTTAATTGATAAGATAGTTTTTATATCTAAAAAGTAGAAAAAATACACATAACATTAAGAAGTTTATTTTTCGATTAAATATATTCTTTATTCAGTTTCTGAACATTAAATGTATCTATCAGTCTTGAACTATGTATTTTAATATCTTGTACAGAAATTTTTTTTTTATAACGAAAGTAGGAAATATGACATAACTGACAGAACGTTGTAGCAGTGGCGATACTTGGAAGCTGATGTTGCCATGGCTTTGAACAGCCAGCGCAGCAAGCGTTTACCGCCTGTAAGACGAGGAACCATATATGACCTCTATCTGACACTATCAGGTAGAAAAATGCTTTCCCTCAATTAGATTTTGTGTTCCTCGTTTCTCCTAACACAACTACATACTTTACATACTTGTAGATTTTCGTGAAATATTTGGCATAGAGAATTACAATATTGCTATTGACTGTTACTAATAGATATTTAGGATAGGCCGCTTGCCAGGAATGCTGACTTAATTTTATTTCCAGCACTGTTACGTTTAGCCCAAATTTTTCCAGCACTCAATTCATTCATAACAAAAGTGCCATTCATTCAAATACATAATATTTGAATGTGTATTTATAATTATTCTCTTGCCTTTCTTCAGTCGTACGAATAAAAGTTCTTAGGCGACTGTTGCAATGCACAGGGCGTATTTCGTTATGAAATCTAAGAATAATTCGCTGTGAAATCAAAGAAGCTGATGTAAACATAGACTTCTATACGAACAATTTAACTTCTGTCAGAAGTCCATATAAACAATGGCATTATTATTATTGATTTCTTTTATCTATATTTTTCTTTCTCTCTTATGTGTATTAAGATTTCGTTTAATATTTCATACCATGGAACACAATACTAATTAAAAATTGAGATTTTGCCACTTAGAATTAAAAAATATATACGTATTATTTTTACAGATATATATCTATGAAATTTAAAATATTATTTTCATAATGGCTTATTTCTTTTTTTGAAATATATTTCAATGTATAAATCCTTAAATCCCAAAATTATTAGATTCTTAGATTTGTACGCTAGAAAAAAGTCTTGTTGCATTATTGAAATTTTTTTTTGATTCAACCAATTTCAACTACAAAAGATGCAAATCAAATATTTGTTAAATCTATATCAAACATTCCAATGAAGCAAAAAATTCAATTAACCAGAATTCTAATGATATGATCCGTTTTATTTGTTGATACTTCTTGTTGATTCAATCAGAATGTTTTTCTTCAGTATAGGTTTTTTTGGATCGTTACTTTTAATCGTACGGCTCCGTCATACGATAATACAATCATACACAGACACAGCTACCTTTCTCCGTTTTTTACCGCTTGTTACGTATCATTTTGTTGGACAAAAATAAGCCTTGCCATATATCATGGCTTGCCAGATTAACACCTTTTTTTAGCTTCCTTAACAACAAGGAGTGTAGCGCTTCCGTTTTACAAGATAGTGTCTTTGTTCTGTTCAATTCTCATTGGTTCGGCTTGATGATGATAATGATGATAATAATCATGATGATGGCGATGGTGATAATGATGATGGTGATGATGATGATGGTGGCCGGTTATGATAGTTGGCCAAGGAATTGGAAACGGCGTTGCAGACAGCAGCAACCGCTACACGGTCGCACACGCTTACTCCAATTAAACGCGGTGGACCCTTTGAGAGATACTATCCTACCGCCGGTGAGTTTTTATTTATAATTATGTTTACGGACCAGCTAACGACTCTTACAACGGAACTGCTTGTACTTAAAGAACGCGAGCCAATTGGAAAATTAATATTATATATCGACTCGTAAATATTAGTATTGTAAATGTCCTCTGCAGCTTTGTCTTTTGTAAACAGTAAAGAATGAGAAGACCATGTTAAAGTTATATTTGAAGTGATTAAGATGAAAACTCATCAAGAGCTACACACATACACACACACACACACACACACACACACACACACACAAC
>NW_012130083.1:677869-680090 GCF_000143395.1 Atta cephalotes
ACACACACACACACACACACACACACACACACACACACAAATTCATAATCAATTTAAAATGTAATATTCATAATTAAAACTTTAGGCTTGACAATTTCTATGATTCTAGACGCATCTTACTCTCGTTAGTAATATGCACCTGTGCTCGGCTCGATTCAGTCTGGAACGTCTCTCCGCGTTAATCCCGAGGACATTATTTATTCTGTTCTTGCATGACAAAGTTGCGCCCATTTTTAATAGTTAATTATAGTCTTTTACAACTTCCTCACATCATTTTTTCATCTGGTTATGATGCTAACGTTCCCATGCGTGTTATCAGCTTTGCCTTGCGATACCTTGTTTTTCTCTCTTCGCAATGTTTTTTTAATGTATAGAAGCATGTTTTTAAATTAACATTATTACAAGTTGGCAACAAGTATTGCCAATAAAGATTACCCTTATTCAAGACGAGCGACTGCTGGAATATGACATCGACAAGCTCGTGTTCGAGGCTAGATCACCGTATCAGAAGGTACAAATTGTGCACTCCAAATCGCTAGGAAATCTGCTGGTACTCGACGAGCTGCAAAGTAAGTCACATTATGTTATAACTTTGTTTATTATTTACAAGTTACTAGAAATTTTTCTGCAGACATGTCCGAGGCAGATCTCATATATACAGAAACGCTGATGCAACGAGGGAAAGAAAATTACGCTGGCAAGGAGATAGTGATACTTGGTGGCGGTGACGGCGGCCTATTATGGGAATTGTTGAAAGAAAAACCGAAGTTTGTCACAATGTTGGAAGTATGTAAATTTTATACGAAAGTTATTTCATAAACAAAATACTATCTGCTTTTACATATCTTTTACAGATTGATGACATCGTTATGAAAGCCTGTAGCCAGCATATGCGGAGCATATGTGGCGACTGTCTAGATAAGAGAAAGGGCGATAATTACGAAGTAAGACCTTGAATTTTCATGCACTTCAATTCTAAGAACCAAACATTTTCAGATTTGAACATTTATATTTTATCGATTTTTATGATCTTAAATTTATAGGAATAATAATAATTATTATCATCTTTTTTTGTAGATCATTGTTGGTGACTGTGTGAAAGCATTAGCCCATATGATCGAAGAAGGACGACAATTTGATTACGTCTTCGGTGATCTGACGGACATTCCTATTAGCACAACGCCACATGGTGATGCCTGGGATTTTATTAGACTAATTCTCAACTCTTCCATGAAGGTGTTGAAGTCTACCGGAAAATATATGACGCATGTGAGTATCTTGATTAAAAAACATTCAATTTTATTTATCATATACTAAGTATTCTTGACTTTAATTCTGAAATCTAGTTGAATCTTAAATATATGATAAATATATGATAAAAATTTATTTTATCGTTGTTCAATATTGTTTTTTTGAATATAGGGAAATGGTGCGTCTTGTCCAGAATCTTTGAAAATGTATGAAGAAGTCCTATCGCAATTATGTGTACCGGTTACGTTTACCAAAGACCGCGCTTTCGTCCCATCTTTTTTCGAAGATTGGATCTTCTATCAAGTCTCACTGAAATGATGGAGCAAAGAATATTCGGGCAGAACCTGGAGGAATCGGCCTCCTCACAGTCTGCTGCCTGTCTTATGACCCAAGCTCTACTTCCTAGTTTTAGCCTTATTAATTAATTAATGAAATTAGTTCCTGAGACGAATCAAACTATTACTAATTCATTTCGTAACATGTTAATTATTGATATAATTGTTTTATCTCGAGATTTTTTTTCAAAAATTTTATTCAGCGTAACGACAACGTTGGAAGATGAATTCAAAAACATAATAGGTGGTAATAGAGAAAAGAAAAATATATATCTTTTTATAATATATAAGATAAGATATCTTCTCTATATAAATCATCAATTTGATTCTTTTATCTTTTTTTTTTTAGAGGATTCAGTTTTAAGTAGATTTAATTCAAACTGAATTTTACCTCTCGTCAAAATATATTTTCCTAATAAATTTAACGATTTTTCGAGAATATTAATATTTTGTCTTTCGCCTAAACTTTTATTTAATTTTCTTGAAAACAAATAAAATTTTTACAGTTTAGAAAAATGATATTCGTGCTGTTGCAATTTAAAATTTAAAAATCTTTAGATTTAAAAAATAAGTATTTAAAAATATTTAATGATAACTTTATATATATATATATATATATATATATATATATACAC
>NW_012130083.1:682051-689005 GCF_000143395.1 Atta cephalotes
AATACTTTACTTCTCTATCTCTCTCTCTCTCTCTCTCTCTCTCTCTCTCTTTTCTTTCTCTCTTTGTCATTCAAAATTGGTATCCTTTCCTTTGTGATCACGGAAAAGTTATACTGTCTCCAATTTATTTTACGAGAGACTATATAAATTAAGAATATCGGGCATGCAATTCTAAGGTAGATCAGCCTTTTGTTTGCTTTCCATCGTTTTGGAAACTTTGGCCCCAATTGAAACACAATGCAAGAATGTCTAATTTGATCGTCAAATAGAATTATAGCTCATTGCAGAGCTTTGCCTTTGATATCTCTGTAAACTGTCCAATTTCGTAAATCGCAGGCTCTATTTCAGTCTCTGCGAGTATCTGCTGCAACCATTGCTTTATCTGTACAGGATGTTCATCGTTTTTCTCTCGTTCTTTTGGAGATCTAATTATTTCGGAATCATCCTGATCTAAGACTTCTTTATCAAATTCTCGCAAATTAGTTTCAGCTGCTTCATTTATCAATTTATCTAGCTCAGAAGATTCTGTAGTCATACAAGACATCCCGAAAGACTGTACATTCTGTGAGTATGATTTATCAAAAGCGTGCAGTCCATCTAAGGATACGTGTGTCAGACCAAGTTTGCGTTTTATAATCAAAAGCGGCGAGTACCTTGATATGGATAAAGTGTCTTTAAAAATCTTTAATGCATTGGTCTTTATGTTATGCGAATCTCGCAGCTCATTATTAGTGAAAAGTGTGGAAGGCAGACTTGAAATACGCATAGTTCTGTAGTCAGATATAAAATCTTTGCAACGTGGAAGGCTCAGATGATCTCTGGCTTTTTGATCTGATGATTTGGTAATTGATTTGTCAAAACTGACATGATCCTTATTAGCATCTTGATAATCTGCAACTTTATATGGTTCCACATCCTTTACTGTAATACTATTTGATCCATGCGTCTCGATATTACCGAACTGGCGTATTCGTTCCTCTAACTCGTTCTTATCGTTCAGGACAACTACTGATGATGGTAAGAAATTTAATGAAGTCTCTATTAGAGAAAGTTGCTGCCTGTGAATAGCTTCGGCTTGTCGGAGTAGTTGCTTCTCTCTAGATCGTAGGAGTTTCGTTAGACCTTCAAAACAATTTCTGATTTCTGTCTCAACCTGCAAATTGTATTTTTCTTTCGTAATTTTATGATTATATATAAAAATAAAAAACATTTTACAACGATTATTTTAAGATATCGATATTCTATTTTGAAACATTCTATGTATTATATTAACTATTGAATAAAAATTTATTTTATATTCTTTCACAGCATCTTTTATTACTATTTATACAAATAATGATTTTATAACTGTACATTACAATATATTAAATTTACTTTTGTACACAAAAATTAATTCAAATCCATCTTTAACTCTATGTCTGCAATTTGAAGTTTTTTTTCACATAAGCGAAATTTCATTTCCAAATAGCCTCATTTTTGCTAAAATTCAATTTTTTTTATTAAATTTTTTTATTAAATAAAGATTTTAACATTTAAATTAAAAAATTAATAAGAGATATTGAAAAAAAACCTTGAATTTTTTTGAGTCTAAAACAGTAAAAAATTTAAGCCGTAAAAAAACTTGGACAAAAGATTCGGATTAGATGGAGGGAGTAAAAATATAATTGCAGAGGATAGTTAAGGCTTTTCACAGTGAGTTGGAAATTCATCAAGGGGAAAGGAGAATAATTTCCATGGATGCTCCCATCTTGTCTCTAAGTACAGAGACTTCAATTTAAAAATGTACATTGCTTCGTATGTTTTGCTTTAAATGCCTTGTACAGTGACAACTCTTATCACAAAAAATTATACCGTTTATTACTTTTTTTGTAAAGTAGTAAACAAAAAAAATAGAAAACATACAAGTTGCGGTGCAGCGAAAAATACGCTACGGGATCTACTTAGTAGATTTGCATAAACGTAGGGAGGTGCAAGTGAATTACTCATACCTGAGCGGATTTCTCGTCTAAGAGTCTGCGTTTGTCCGCGATCAATTTTATTCTCGACTGATTGTCCTCGCTGTTGTCCAGCTGATTCTGTTTGCCTGTCATGTTGGCTCTCCACGCGGGTTCAATAACATAAATGCAAGCTCGACGGTCGACGCTCCACAGCCATTGCAATAATGCAATGCAATTTAATCGCGATTTGCCAATGTTGCTACTTTACCGATGGCGGCGGACTCTTGCACTAAAACGACACTAAGCGCTTGTCGCCGATCGATCGATAGATGTCGCCGCTTGTGCGATCGGGCGTGGATGTACGAGAAAGGAGCGGGAGGGGAAGATGCGTATGATGTGAAAAACGGTACAAGACGACGGGTGGGCAGTTTCGCGCGGCATAGCGCGGCTTTGTCTTTGTGGTGTGTTCGGGTATGATCGAGTACAAGTACGGGGATATCGGCGCGTCTTAGAACACACACACACACACACACACACACACATACACACATACATACACAAAGAAACACACATACACATAAATTTATACGTAAGGAAAGAAAGATACAGAGCGAAGCAGATCTCGCTCGTGTGTCTCGGAAGAAACGAGGAAGCGATTGTACTGAAAGAGAGAGAGAGAGAGAGAGAGAGAAAGAGAGAGAAAGAGAGAGAAAAGAGAGAGAAAGGGAGAGATTGTGAATCACACACCATCACACGACGGAACGTGTTGGCGACATTAGGACGAGACTGGCGAGAGTACTATCTCTCTCTTTCACATTTGTTTATCTATCGATTTCACTTGTGTATCACAAAGGCGCCGGTGCTACCGGACGCCCGGTGGCTCTTGCTCCAATAGGAAGTGGCCTTGCCCACGTCGAATACGCCGGCTCGCGGCGCGACCAAGATTCCCTTTTTTTTTGACAGCTTCGAGCTTCGGAGGACCCGAAGGTCCGAGGCCCGAAGACGACGGTGACGCGGTATCTGGAACGTTTCCTCGCTCTAGACGACTTTGGAAAATTGGCGAAAGGTGTAACGCCAGTTTAGGTACGTATGCCTACCTTGCCTATGGTGTAGATGTGTGTGTGTGTGTGTGTGTGTGTTGGCGCGCGCGCACAGCGCACCGCCTGCAGGTACGGCGCCCATATAGATATACGTGTGTAGGTTGAATGAAACGAATTTGGCAATTCTCTTCGTGCAACGCACCCGCGTACGCGCGTGTGCGTGGATCGGAAATCATTCAGAAAGCGCACTCGAGACGACACGACCTGGATATGGAAGGTCGCGCTAATACCTCGCACATATCTTGTCGCGCCTGTATGTGTTTAGTGGTATTTAGGACCCGAACAGACGGTACGAGACTCCTTCTCGCCGAGCGTTCCCTCGCGCGTGTCTCCTCGCATTTTGCAAGCGAAAGTCGTTTTCACGAGACGCGCCCTCGCGATTTCACGCGTGCTTTAACGGAACCCGTCATTCCCATAAGCAAACTCCTCTCGTTGATTTATTAATTCATTAATGTTGTATATTTTATATTGTTGTATATTTTATATGTCGATCTTAAACCAGTATTCTATACTTATATTTAAAGCCGTTTGATGTTTGGGTCTGAAGTTTGTACGAAGTAATCACAGAGCTCGCATTAGCATCTTCAAGTATTTACTTAAAACTCTTGCAGTAAGAACCGACTATAAATATCGGATCTAAATAGTAAGATCATCTTTCGAGCGGAGTTACGTTATAGTTTCGACACCGGCATTGGAAAATCGATTGAGAAGAATAACGTAACATTTGCAAACAATTGTTATTTTTATTTATTGTGTACGTTTAATTTGAAAATCATTCGATGCTTATTTAACATTCGAAACACATTTTTAACATTCAAATCGTTGAATAAATTTGCTACGTTAGATAATGTCATTAGTTTCATTGCCAATTTGTTTTTTTCGAGGAAATGCTTGTTAAGCACACTTGACATTCTAATCTTAATCATTAAAATAAATATCTCTAATATGATATCGTTATATATAGAAACATTTTAATTCACTCAGAGAATTCTAATTCAATGTCAATTAAAGAGTCACTTTTTACGTTATATTTGCGAAGCAAGAAATTTAATTTTTAATTTAAATTTTATTTTCAAAACAATTTTTTATTATTCAAGTCTTTCTATTTTAATGATCAAACTTTGATCCTTCCATTTGAAGGAGAACCAGTAGTTGTGGTTTGAGAAAACAATGAAGTTTTTTTTTTAAATTATCCTTGACGTAGATTTATCTTGCGTGACTGGAATCAGCCTCATTTCGAACATAATTCCAGTAAATTTGTCGGTATACAAATTGCATCAATAATTCGGTGTTTTTTCAATATCGTCCAGCGATTTCGTTCTTCCGTGATGTGAAGACAAATCATATACGTAATAAATGGTATGTGCGAAATCAGAATTCTGCGTAAGCAGAATTTTTCAAACTTGTCGTGACAATGTAAAAAATACGACGAAATTCCTGTTTTCCCTTGCGTCGATTTCAATATCGCGTGAGATCGAGAGTCGAACTCGGATTGGCGCGCTCGTCTCACGCGTGCGCGGCGCGGCTGCGCGACCAGAACATTATAAGGTCGCAAGTCGCGCTTTTTTTCGAGTGATGTGAACTAGTATGAACTCAGGGTGTACATAGGCCGATATTCATCAGATTTTATATTCAAGATCGTCCTAAATATGGTAAGTAAGAAATCACGAACCAATGAAAGGACTGCATTAGTGTCTTAAGACGGTACATTACTTAAAACGATCTTGATATAAAGAATTGACTATGAATACCGGCTATAGTCGAGTCTTATTTCAAGATCGTCTTAAGTAATGTCTTATGCAGTCTTCTGATTAGTTCGTGACTTCTTAAGACCATATTTAAGACGGTCTTGAATATAAGATCTGACTATGAATACCGACCATAATCAGATCTTATATCTCGATCTTAATCCTAAAAATCTTAAAATTCAGCCAATAAAATACAGATTTCAATTTGGATTGGCAAGTCCATTGGCTGAATTTTAGACTCTTAGGACCAGAAATATAATATTTAAGATTGTTTTAAATGTAATTTGTAATGTAGAAACACTAACTACGTTTATACGTACAAATTAGATTTTTGATCGTTTGAGGATGCTGTCCCATGACAGTTGGAATTTCGGAAAATGGAATCTTGGAAAAGTAATAGCGTGGGGATCAATTAATCAGAATTATTGAGATGCATTACTCGTCTGCACATATATGTTAAATATAAGATCGAAATTAAATTTCTATACGTATAAATATAAATATTTAAATGAGTAATGTTATTTTTCGTTTTATTAATTGGATATTTTATTGAAATTACGAGAGTGGATTAAATATGAACGAGAATTTCTTTTTATTATTTATTGAACGAGAATAAAAATATAAAAAAAAATTATTTTACATAGTCTCTGCTACATTAATATTTTTGCCAGCGGATAGGCAGTTTGGCGAATTCTCCGAATTCTTAAAAAAAACAACAAACAAATGATAATTGCATTGAGACAAATCCATACGATTATCATTTGTTGTTGTTATCATTGAAAGAAGAATTGGGAAGATAATACGATTCGAGGCTAATGCCAGTATAAAGAAATTCGTGCGCAATTAACTGCAGACATAATCTATTACTTTTTATGAAAACGAAATCACCAAATTGCCTATTCGCTGGCAATTAATGTAGCAGGGAATATGTAGAAAAATTAATTTGTTTTCTTTATATTTTTATTCTCGTCTAATAAATGATAAAAAAAATTCTCGCTTATATTTCATTCATCCTCGTATTTCACATTTATTATCAAAGTTTTCAATAGATTTATATCTATATAAACGATGTAAATAGTTAATTACTGATCTTATATTATGATCACTAGTTAATAATTGCGGATATTACTAAACATGATTAATAGTGTATATATACACATATATATATATAGTCATATATATGTATAATCATTACGATTATTTCATTAACTGAATGTGAAAAAAATCTAAAGACCGGTATTCATAATCGATTTCTTATGTAAATGTCATGAATCATATTAACATTTTAAAACATTTAGTTAAAACTTGAAATAAAAATAGACTGTGTGAATATCACTTATACATATAGTTCTTTATATCCGTTCTTTATATTTAAAATCATAATATTGTACTATCGTTTTATTGGTTCGTACGATTCCATAATCCAATTGAATATAAGATCAATCTTGAATATAAAATTGGACTATAATAAATATCGCCCATCTCCAGTCTTGTATTTAAGATTGTGCCAGTTTGAAGAGTGCTAGTCATAAGATTCTTTTCAGCCAATGAGATAATCGTATAACATTTCGAAATTTCGAGATAATAATTAGTTTACTCTATTAATTGAGATTAATATACACTTAAATTTAAGAGCGGACTATGTACCGATCATAGTCCGATCTGTTTGCATTTATCATAAATTTGTATTTTCAAAAAATGTTTGGCTCAATGAAATGACTACACAGCAAAATCTCGAGATCATACTGGAGATAAAATGTAAGACAATAATATCATTTTAAGTAAGATGATAATATTATCTTAATGAAACTGAATCGTTTCACTGGTTAGATGGACTCTCAAGATCATCTAACTAGGAAACACAGATGTCCTCTTTCGATTTTGAAGTTTTTTGTTCTGAATCAAAATAAGAAACACATTTTTTTTAATAACACACATTAAGTTCAAAATTAGAAGGGAATACTTCTGCATAAGATAATCTTTCTTCATAAGATCAGATTTTAAAAGATCAAACTATAAATATTATCCATTAGTTCTATTTTGTATTTGAGTTTTAAGTCTGATCTTTTTATTTTGTTCAGCTATGTAATTTTATATATATATGTATATATATATTATATATATATACATATATATATATATATATATATATATATATATATATATATA
>NW_012130083.1:690018-694067 GCF_000143395.1 Atta cephalotes
GATTTCAAGATCATATTTCAGCAAATTAAATATAAGATCAAATTGCTCCTTGAGTTTTTTCTAATAAATCATTACCTGAGCTTCAAATTTAGTGACACACAAAAAACTTAAACAGTAAAACATAAACAGTAAGCGAATTAATCAATTATAATAAAGACCTCTCCGCAATAATCAAACCATTGTGTTGATTTTTTTGCTGCTTGCTCATGTGCCGTAAAAACGATCAATTAATTATTATTTTCTACTATGACGTAAATTTTTTTAATATTTAAAGGTCATGATCGACTCATCAAATTTAAGCAGTGAAACTTAAACAGTAAGCGAATTGGCCAATCTCAGTAAAGATCATAATATAAGCAATAGCTAATCCAATGTTGAATTTTTCTGTTTACGTTTTACTGCTTAAATTTTTTGGATCTTACTCTAAGAGTAAGTTATATAAAACTTATATAAAGCTTATATAAAGCTTATATAAAACTTAAATAATGGCTTGTAAAATGTATGTGAATAAGTAGGACTGATACAAAATTTATATCAGTTTAACTTTTATGCGAATGAGACGTCCTTCAAGATTTCGCAATATTTTAAACAATTTAAAAGTATAAACATTACATACACGTAATGATTTCTCAGAATTTTAAACTCCATTACCTAAGTTATTTTGTTTGAATGCAATCCTCGATACATACGAAAGTATGTTTACATTTTTTCCCATTGACTTTGAGATTTTATAATGTAATTTTATAAACAACTTGACTAACCGATATCTTATCGTTTATCCGTGTTTGTTACAGAATTGCCAAGCTATCATTACCGAGATATCTACTTGAAACATAAAGATGAATAAAGTGGATTATATGGAGGTAACTCTCCCAAATTATTCTTACATTTTCAATTTCGAGGAGACGTTCAGTCATCACGAGACCAAACAATGGATGATGAAGAATTGGACGAACGGTTTTTACTATTGCGGATTATACATGATCCTAATATTCGGCGGGCAACATTATATGGCCAGCAGGCCCAGATTCGAACTCAGGGGAATACTGTGTCTTTGGAATACGTTATTGGCTTCTTTTTCTATCATCGGCTTTACTAGAACGGCGCCCGAATTAATACACGTTCTCAGGCACCACGGATTACTTCACAGCATTTGCATACCAAGGTCGGTTCTTTCATGTATTAAGTTTCATTAAATCCCCAAATCTTTTTATAATTATTGATTAATTTTACATTTCATTGTCAAAAATTGACATTGAAAGTAATAATTGATCGATATTTATCATTGATTTCTTTTTCAAAATTTTCAAAATTTAATTAATGTTTTAAGGTGCAACTTTGATTGTGGCTGGTATTTACACAGTCGGATATTATATTCAAAACCATCTTAATGCTTAAGACTGTTTTAAATAAGAATTGACTACTCAGTCTATAATTATTATTTTAAAAGATTCTTAAAATCTTAAGTTCTACTAAATATAAAAATCGAGTTATGCTTTTTTTTATATTTATATACGAATCAATTATCATTTGCATATCTATTATCTTTAAGATTTATATACGTATAAATAAATATTATATAAATATTATATAAATGACAGTACTCATAGTCGATTTTTATATTTAAGATCATTTTAAATAGAATCTTTTAAAATGATAATTATAAGCTGATACTCATAATCAATTCTTATTTGAAGCTATTATTAAATAATTTTAATAATTTGTGTAACTTATGTTGTAATGTAACTTAAGTTATATAAAATTTATGTTTTATATACTATTTGTTTTTATTAAAAATTATTAAAATTATTTTAAAATTATTCAAAAATTTATTAAAAATTATCTTTGAAACAATGAAAATTTAAATAACATCGATAAATGTTAAATGAATAAATATATATTTAAGTATATTTAAAATGTATCAAACGTATTGTATTCTAATGACTATTTTACAAAAACCAGGTTTCGAAGAAAATTGATATTGATACAAATTTATATTAAATAATGACATTAGACAATTACGCAACACAATGATCGCAATTTAAAATTAATATAAATCTTGTAACTGAGAACGTTCTACAAAAAAGTCATTAATTTGATTGCAGTTTTATCGAGCAAGATTGCGTGTCAGGCTTCTGGACGTGGTTGTTCGTACTGTCGAAACTACCCGAGCTCGGCGACACGATCTTCATCGTGCTGCGCAAACAGCCATTAATCTTCCTGCACTGGTATCATCATATTACCGTCTTACTGTACTCCTGGTTTTCCTACTCGGAGCACACCGCGTCCGCGCGATGGTATGTCGTGATGAACTACTGCGTCCACTCGATCATGTACAGCTACTACGCTCTGAAGGCGATGCGATACAGACCACCTAAAGTAATCTCCATGGTGATTACCACATTACAACTTGCCCAGATGGTAGTCGGTTGCTATATCAATATATCTGCCTATCAATACCTGGAGAGCGGCAACGTGGATTGCAACATTTCTCGCATGAATATCCATTTTAGCTTCGCGATGTACTTGAGCTACTTTGTCCTATTCGCGCGTTTCTTCCATAAGACGTACCTGGCTGGAAAGAAGTCCAACAAAAAGCACTTTGCCAATAGCGCACCTGGTCACATCGGCTATAATGACAAGCTCAAAGTCAACTAAGGCGTTAATCGGTACACTAAGGCGCTTTTTTCTCTATCTTTCGTCCCCTTTCCTCCGCTCTCTTTCTGTCCCCAACTTTCTTTTTTATTTTCCTCCATTCTTTTTTCTGTTTTTTCTCACGCCGCTGGTCGACGTAGCCATACATCCAGGATCTATTCATGCTAGAAAATATTAGGGTTTAACGGCTTCTAGGATTCACGTGTTCAGTGGTACTATCGCTAAACTTAAAGTTTTATGGGTGCATTTTTTAACTATAATAATAATAATAATAATATGATACATGATTATTTCCATTTTCTTTTTCTACTTCAAAATTATTTTGTTAAATAATTGTACATTAATTGAATTTATTTATGTTAATATGTATATATTTTTTAGTTGAATATAACAGTGTAATTTCGAATATATACATATATATTTTTTTTTTACGTGACTTTTACATAAGCGTTTTATGTTCGTTTTGTTAATACTAAATAAATACGTTTTTATTTATTTGAGATAATATTTTTTTGAGATGGAAGATATTAGTTTCAGGCCTCCAAAAACATAGACTTGCCATTATATTGGAATCTCCCTTCTAAGATATGAAATTCATTAGAATGTCGAAATGTAAAGTTACATATAGAGCCTAAAATACACGCTCTAAATTTTTAGAATTTGTAAATACGTCTGTGACAAGAATTTAGATTTATAGAGTTCATATATAGAATTTGTATATCCTAGGAACTATCGAATCTTAAGTTCATAAATCCTAGGCATCATATTTTTAAAACTCTATTTAGATTCTAGGAGCCGTACGTCCTAAAAATTATAGATCTTGGGTGCGATGTTTCTCAGGATCCTTACATCCTAGGACTCGTAAGACAGTTTTTGTGAATCACAAAATCTGTCAATCCTCGAGTCTATAGATTCTAAGATATATTTAAGATACATATTTCTCAGGATTCGTACAAGATCCTAAGATTTAGAATTCGTGAAACAATGAATTAATGAAATTTTGGAGTCTACAACATCTAGGATTCATATTTCATGCGATCTTTAGATCCTACGGTCTATCGATCCTTTAGTAGATTTTTTTAGGATCCTTAGGTCGTAGGATACATAGATTTTAATCAAGGATCCTTAGCCAATTAGTCCGCCTATGCGCGGAGGATATCTTAAGGAGGAGGTTCGCTTGGAGGAGGAAATATATAGCGATTCTCCTCTTTTCATTTTTTTACGTGTAATTAGTAAAGAGCTACTTTCGCATGTACTGTGGAAACGTGTGCAAGCGTTTCTCAAGTCCGACCGGCTGTTGCACAATTGTTATTATGATTTTTTGTTACTATCTATATCTCTTTTGCAATTGAATATATATATATATATATATATATATATATATATATATAGTA
>NW_012130083.1:695848-709645 GCF_000143395.1 Atta cephalotes
TACATACATGCACTAACACACACACACACACACACACACACACAAATTATATGGTAAAAAAAATTTGGCTTATAAATTATTGATTGTTATGCGTCATATTTTTTTGTGAAACGAAAAAGAAACAACGTTTGGTAATTTTTATTATATGGATATACTTAAATACAATACAATATACAAAATTTTTCATACATTCACTTTCAGCAGTTTAATTTACAATTTCGTGAAACTTGTTTCATATGATCTTTTTATTGCTATTTGCGTTACTATTCATGCATGCAGTAAACCCGTGCATGACCCAATCTTACGATTCCCAATCATACGATCCTGATTAAGCAATTCGAATACTGCTATAAGCGTGTCAACTGGTCAACTATGACCAATACGGTTCCAGAACAAGATCATGTACACATTTATTCCTGTCAAAATTTCTAAAATTATCACATCATTCAGCCTAAATATATGACATTTTTACAGTGTAAATTTTAATATAAAAAATTATGATATGAATTTGGACAATCGAAATATATAAATCTAATTAAACAAGAGAAATTCTATATTCAGTCAAAGCGGATGTTAGCTTAAGCTTAAATATTTTTGTGTGAATTTATATACATATTTGATTCGGTAAACCGCATGTTGAAATCTTTTTCGGTCTTAAAACGCAATTATAAACAGGAATAGAGTAATGTCACTTACTAAATTAACGAATAATTTAATAATTTTTTGCTAATAAACATTTTTTAAAAATATTTAAATTATTTAAATGTTAATGAGCATCCTAAATAATTCATTATTTTTATGATAAAGCAAAATATTTTCAATCGAAATTTATATCCGATTAATTCTGATTGAGATTTATTTTTTGCAATAAATTATTTACAGATTCTCGTCGAAATTCATATCATAATTGTGTAAAAAAAATTTTGAAAAAAAAAACCGTTGTATATTTCAAGCTATAATTCTGTCAAAAATAAATAAAATTTAAATTTAAAATTTTAAAGATAAAAATCTCTACTTTCAGAAGATTATAATTTTTTTAATATTTATGAGTTTAATTATTTTTACACATAGAAAACTATGAATGGACAAAATAAAAAAATTTTTGGCTCTGTCATCCAAAAAAATTAAGATTTATTTGAATTTTTTGTTAAATATCTGTTAAACAGTTTAATCTTAATGTTCTAATTGTAAGAAAGTGCTCCAAGAAAAAATTGACAGACTTGAGAGTTTTTCTTTATCATCATTTAAATGTATATTAATCCTCAATATTTCTATTCAAGTATCTTAGACATTTTATTTAATTTCTAGAAAAATTGAAATATCTAATATATGTAACTATACCTCCTTATTTCGTCCCCAATCTTCAGAAATATATGTCAATAGATCTGTCAAACCCTCGAACTTTGTTCTGCTTTGAGGTGGGTCATTCTTAGGTATTTTTGGTAGTAGAGAGCCCATCTTGAATCTAAATTCCTCTGTGTTAGTAGCACCAGAGAGTTTCCAAATTCCATAAAAAAATAAACCACATCCTGTGACAGCATATAATGTACCCCAGCCAAGGGCTCTTATAGCTAATGAGGCTCCAGTTTCAGGAATTCCTTTCATACCAGAAATTCCATCTCCAAAATGTTTTGGATCTTGCTTTCTGGTTGCCGCCACTGCCCTGGTAAATCCAGCGAGGGCAGAAATACTTGCAACAGTGCTTAAAAATACTGTAGCTACAGAAATAGCAATAAGATGTATTTATTGAAAGAAGTTGCATAAATATTAATAGAAAAAGAAATTTAATTATCGATTAAAAATAAAATTATCATTGGATGATAGAACTGTAGTGCGACAATTATCAAATAAAAAGATTAAATTATTAATATCATATCTTAAATAAATTGATTCAACAAAGAATATATATCGTATTATTTGAAACATCTATTTAAATGTTTGACCATTCATTGGCATTCTCTATCATATTTGTGTTTTTAAAATATTAATTTTTTGCACAGTCATGAAAAGCATCATTGATAACTAAAATATTTTATTTTTCATCTGAATTGATTTCTAAAAATTTTTTGTTTATATCTATCAAATGTATTATGCTGTGCAAAGGTTAATGCAATTTAGCAAAACAAAATTAAGCCGAACTAACTAAATCAATTTCCTGAATTTAAACTGAAAAATATTATAATTTTTTATATATTGATAGCACATGTCAAGCAACAAAAACGCATTGTTACAATTTTCTTTTTTTAACTTATTATCGGGTTATTAACAAATGATAAGAGCTAAAGCATTGTCGCACTTGTAAAAGTGAGGTTAATTTGCAGCAAGCAACTTATACACAAGCAAATATTCCTTTCTTAAATAAAATGTACCATAAATTTTCTCCTTCAATTTCTCAGACTTCGTTATGGACGTTTCTACAGTGTCATTCAATTTTGCCATCACGTTACACTTATAGAAGAAATCAGTCGTTAAGGTCTGCCATTTTTAAAGCCCACTCGTAATCTCGATTGGAGTATTTGGCGGTAACATGAAAAAGATTCTTACATCTGTTACTCTTAATTGCTTACAGTCGATAAAATAGTCGCAAATCATGCTGACATCAAGGGCGCGATTCCATAACTATTTTACACAGCACGCCTATCGACAGTTGTCGGTGTCGTTGCGCTGCATTATCAGTAGGCGTGTAAAGTATTGAAAGTTTATATAGTATTAAATTTTATATGGTACTGTAAAGATGATTAAGGAATCGCGCCCCAGATATTTCTTGGCAAGAAGGATCTACCGGTCTAGGCCCATACAATTTTCTGATTGTGCGCAGTCCTTTACAAATTACAATGGGCGAGTTCAAGCCGACAATGCGGCTGGACATGCTTGTCAAGTGAATGAGTATGATTGGTTCTTGGATCCAACTGGATCCAACCAATGATGTTTAATTGCTCGGTGATAGCAGACCTAGCCGCTGCTAGCCGCTTTGCCGACTTGAACTCGCCCATTGACATTAAAATAGTGAGAGGAAGTCGATTATACATTTATACATTAATAAAATAAAGATTTCTGGATCTTTTTTTTCGATATTTTGAAAGATCGTGAGGGAGATACGTTATTTTTGGGTGAATTAGGTGCGGAAGTTCTGCGGAATCTGCGACGTGGATAAAAATGGAAGGTAAGTCATATTCCACTCCATCCCTCTTCTCGCCAGACTATTTTCGGAAAGGCAATACGTAAATCTCTCAATGTACGTTATAGGCGAGACAAAGCACAATATCGATAAACTCGTCGATGATTTGAAATGTGTCGTAAGACTCGAAGCCTCGCAAGAGGAATGCAATATTGTTCAGATTCTGGATTCTGTAGTAAATGTTAGCAAAACGTCGATCGGAGGTATAATTGGATTCAACTAGATTAAACGCTAACTATAACTAGTAGATGTCACAATATCATATGGTGTGAAATTGTAATTGAATAATGGATGGTTTCAGAAACTACCGAATTAGTCATTGATGATGTCTTCCTGACACTACTTAGACACAAATCTAAACAAATCATAGCAAAGACTGCTAAAGCTATTGCGGAGATAGCAAAGACTGATCGCGGGAGAGAGAAATGTACCAGTTTTGAATTAATACGGACCTTGATTGATTTGCTAAAGGAAGAAGATATAGACATATTGACACAGACTTCCAGAGCTCTAGGAAATATCTGCTATGAAAATGGTTGTTATAGTAGTTATATTTATATGAATTTTTATTACATATTTATGTATAGTTTTGAATAGAAATAATGGTTCATAAGATTTCAAAGCTTTGATATTTAAAGGAATTTTTATATTGAGTATTTAGAAATGATATTTAAAGAGATATTTAAAGAGATATTTATATATTAGGTGTTTATAAATGCATGTAAATTTCATATTAAAAAAAAGCTAACAAACATTTATGTTACAGAGATTGGTAAAAATCTGGTGACAGAACAGGATGGTTTGAAAGTAATTCTAGCACTACTGAAGAAAGGAATTTCCCTAGGTAATGTTGAAGGTGCGAGCTTCCTGAGGAATGTGGCTGCTGGAGTTTTATTGAATTTTTTGGTGGATCAGGAAATGTTATACAGAAAAGTAAATTTTTTGAAAACATATTTGTATATTGTGATTGACAATCAATGGTGATATTGTAAAAATAGAAAGCAACAGCAAGCAATAATTTTATTATAAGATTTACTTTACCAGGCACTAGAGGAGGATATGGTACCAATTATTTGCAGTATTTTAGAAGAAGATGGAATAAATGGTGATGAATCAGCAGTACAAGTATTACTCACTCTTGGCATATTGAACGATGTAAATATTATATTTCTCAATGAGAGATTGACAAGAATTTTGGTTGATACACTGGCTAGTGACACTTCCTCTGAGCTATCTGAGATGTGTTTAGAAATCTTACATGGCCAAGCAGAAGATGGTAAAACAGTAATTTTATAATAATTAAAATTAAATTGATTTAAATTGTTTAAATTAAATTAATTGGAAGTATGTTGATTAAATATTTCAGTATAATTAGTCTTAGTAAATTCACAAAATTGGATTTAAATTTAAAATTGAATTAATTTAATACTGGAGAGCAATAGCTTAATAACATAATTCCATTAGAAAATGCGAAGCTGTTATTGGCTAAGGCAGGAGTATGTGAATTGCTCCTGAAACTGTTAGAGAAACATGGTCCACAATGCACCGACGAAGAAACACGGTCAATTCTTAAAGTCGCCTGTAACTTGATTGTTTTGATTTTAACTGGAGGTGAGTTTCTAGGGGAAAATTCAAATGGAAGTTTTAATGACTCTAACAAACATACTTTGTATTCAGATGAAAGTATGAATTTCCTTTACGATGATGGCAAGGGTCCTGTATACAAGAAATTAATAGAATGGCTAGAGAGTATTGACGAGGATTTGCAGATCACCGCTGTTTTAGCCATGGGCAATGTTGCGCGAACTGACATACATTGCAAGCGCATGGTGGAACAGGGTATTCATCGGAAGCTGTTAAAAATTCTCGAAAGAAATGGCAACAAATCTGGCGATATTAGATGTCAACACGCTTTACTCAGCGCATTACGCAATCTCGTTATACCTGCAGACAATAAATCGTTAATTCTTGCCGATGGTCTGATCGATGTGTTGTATCCAATGCTGGAAATCCCTACCTATCCCGTCGTTTTCAAATTACTGGGAACGCTTAGGATAGTCATAGATGGTCAAAGTAAGAGGTCGTAAGCTTTTTTAAAAATTAAAACAATATTTATTATATTCAGAATGAATAATATGATAATTAAGACAAAATTCCTTGTTTTAGAAGAAGCAGCAATTTCTTTAGGACGAAGAGAGGACTTGATTAAGCGAGTAGTTGAGTGGTGCAGTACTGAGGACCACCCTGGTGTACAGGGTGAAGCCAACCGATTAATTGCCTGGCTAATAAATAATAGCAGGTTCGTTTTCTATGGTTTAATATGAAATTCCTAAACTTAGTTTTTCAATACTTTATATACAATTTTTAGGGACAAGCAGGTTGCTTTATCAATAATCAAGTACGGTGCGGTGCAGCATCTAGTAGGTATGCTTTTAGCGCAACACACGCTGATGCAAAACGAAGCAATCATGGGTCTTAATTTGTTAACTGTAATTTGTCCGACGGAATCTGAAGAGCTATTGATCAAAGCAGATTTTGGACGCAATATGTGCGAATTGTTTGCACGCTCCCGTGAGCTTGACGTACACATCATGCTAAATGCGTTATCATTATTGAATCGCGCTCTGGAATTAGGTATCCCAAAGATCTATCCAGAAAAGAAAGAATTATTTGATCGACCGACAATTTTATGTGCCATCTGTTTTAGACCAATTGAAGGAGCATCTTACGAGCTACGGATTAGCCAATGCATGCAAACTACAATGCCACATAAATGAAAACACTGTCACGGAATTACAGACTCGAGTTACCAATTCGTGAGCGGCGCTGGGTACCATCTTGAAAACTAACTAAGGATAATGATGATGATGATGATGACAATGACAATGACCAATTCCAAAACACGTTCTTATGCGCCATTCCCTACATTGTTGTATCTTCCATCATTCCAAAGAACCAAGAAATGCAATCTTCAATGACCAAATTGTTCCCCAACTTAATTCACAGATTGCAACATATTTTATTTATCGAGAAATATATATTCTATTGATGTACATATTCTATTAATGTTATTGCAATTGATTTTCCTATTGTAAGATCTTTGTGAAAGCGAAAATTGAGCAATTAGTGGCTTGAGTGTTCACTTCAGGACACATGTTATATTTTTTCATGAATTATCTATAGTGTTATCATTATTTAAAAACACTTGATGTAATTGCTCAATGATTGTTCGCACAAAAAGTAATAAGAATCGATCAAACTCCGATTCTCTCATTCAATGATTAACTTATCATGATTAACTTATCACACAATACATATTTTATTAACAAAGATTGTTTTTTTAACGTATTAAAAAGAAAGATCAAAGGTAATAAATCAATTAGAATTTTTGTTTTTTAAATAAGTCTAGTGATTGAATTCATCGCCGAATAAATTAATAAGTATAAATAAAATCACTAGTTAGAGAATCAGTGATTTAATTTAAACGGCAAAATTGCTCGAAGCAAAATTCGTCTGATTTTATAATTGTGAAATAAATAAAATCATTTTCTATTAACTAATAATGATATTGTCTATTAGCAAAATAAATATAGATGGGTTTTTAACAAGTTAATCGCCAATTAGCTAATCAGAATTTGTAGTCGCAAAAGCAACGTCAACATCATCAACCCTGACCGGGCTTCGTAAATCGCAATGCCATCTGGTCAATCTGGTCACGTCACGTGCCACAGTTCATGGCGCAGCGGTCGCGCGAGCTGCCACGTAATGTTATGCGTGCCGTTCGTTCGTTCATGAATCGCTGCTATTAGGATTCATCTTGTGGTGCTGCGTGGAGGCGAACGGCAACGAGGGCGATGCACGAGCTTGCATCTATCCGTTTCTAATTTTTGGCTACTCACATTAGTACGAAGGTAGGCGGGTCCTTTGAACGTTTCAAGTCCGTCCTCTTCATTTTAACCTTTCAACACGCTGACAATGCGCTTTGGCTATCCAAACGTCAACTTGCTGATCTATATATCTCTTTTTTTGTAGATTATTAAGATGGAAATTTCCTTGCAACGAAATTTCATCCTTTCGTACCATTCTGTCTAATCTTTAACAATCTTTTACAACATCTTGTAGCTTCTTTAGCTAAGCTTGGAGCTGACATTGGGAATTGTTACTTAGACCTGTAATTTGGTAGTATTGTATGATTCTTGTTGTTACTGGGAATAAATGCAGTTAACTGAATTCTTTTTGCGACATTTGTTTGAATTACAAATTAAAAGTGAAAAAGTGAAAATTGAAAGTAGTTGACTTGCCTGTATTGCTGTTGTATATCTCATATCTCGGATACTGACATTGGTGGATTAACATTGATTAATTTATCATTTTTTATGTATAATATATATATAATATATATATAATATATATATATATATATATAAAAATTCATGCTTTTAAAAGCATGTTATTTAACTGACAAAATTCTTCAATAATGTATTTCGTTTCAGTGATTGTTAAAGCAACAAAATGTCACAGTCAAGTGGTTACCAGTGTCCATTGTACACAGATTCCAACAATCCTTTGAAAAATGAGCCACCTCCTATAGTAAATGGTCAAAATCCTGCATCTCAACAAAATGGAATGCAGTCTTCTCAGTTCAATCTAACTGGCAAGTTTTTGGAATATACAATAAAGAAATTTTTTAAGAAAATATGTTATTATAATTTTTCTTTTACACAATACTTTTTTATTGACAATGGTTCTTAAAAGACAGTAGCATTGCTCTTGAAAATGAACAATGTGAAAATATATGATCAATCCTCTTATCTTTTAATTTTATTTCTAAAAATAAAATGGATAATAGTTAATAAGAAAAGCATTGTGTAAACTTTATACTTTAACACATAAAGTGATTCATCTTAACATCTATTAGGTTTGTCTAAAAAGTTTGCTTGAAACAATTCAAATGTTTTTATAGGTACACCATCCTCACAGTCATCGCGTGATCCATCCAGGGAGACTTCTAGAGATCCATCACCAACTCAATATCTTCACAACCAATATCGGCTTCAGTTGCCACGACCACCAATGCCACCAATAAACGGACCTCAGAATGCTAATGTGTTGCCTCCACCACCTAGAACATCACAACCTTATAGTCCTGCAAATCTCTATAATGCTCATAGCCAGTATGTTGCTAGCACTCAAGAGAATATTGCAGTCGGTACATCTTCAATCGCCTTTATGTCTCAACCTAGCCAAGAAATTCAACATCGACCCATCATGATTCCTCCAAATCAGATGCCTCCAGTAGCAAAAAATTTGACTCCAGTGTCTGTATCATCGACGTTTGCGGATACTATTAAATCAGAGCCAGCTAAAATGAACCAAAGTTATCAATGGGCGACTAATCCCCCATCTACTAACATTCCGCAGGGTACTAGAGGCGTTCCTGGTGTATCCAGTAGCATTGATAAGACTAGTCATGTCTCAACGGATCAAATCACTACGGAAAGTCAAACATCCTTTGCTAGAGTAAATAAGATTTCGGCATACAATCAAGGACATTCTGTCCCTTCACCCGCATCCAATGTTAATCTACCTCCTTCGAACGTCACTCATTTAAATCAAAACAGTTATGTACAGCAAGAACCAATGAGTTCTGGTATACAACCAAGAACTCAAAACGTTCAAGCACAATCGATGATTAGTCCTGAAAGCTTAAGTAATCCACAACTCAGATATGGAAGTCAACAGAATATATCCAATGCATCGTCAGTGCCAAATTCAAGCACGCAAAATTTATTCTATAGTGCACAAGCTCATAATGTAAGCCCACGAAATCTTCATGATTATAGTTCTCAGCCTGTGAAATCTCAAAATTTACTTACTGGTTATATGGATCCCACGGGATTGGGAAGTAATTCTCAAAGTCAGAATATACATCAAAATTTAGCTGGTCAGAGAAAATATCCGCAACAAGACACTGCCAATACTATGATGCTACCGCCTTTAGGAGGTAATCAGTTACAAGGTGCAAGATTACCTCCATCAGGAATACCTCCTCTTTCGGGACTTCAGACGGTAATAGAATCTAAGAATAAAATTTATGCAATAGAATCAAATTTAATTAACCTTTTATATTTTCTTCAAAAAATGATGTATTTTTTGCAACATTAATATACAGAGTTTAATTTTTGTTATTTTTAGTACGACTCTCGGTCGCAATATCCTAGCCCAATGACAAATGTACCATTAGACTCGTCTAATAGAAGGTACCCTAATATGTACCCAGACCAATTAAATCAATTAAATAATCAGATGAGCAATTTGAACGTCACACAAGTTGGCTACAACAAAATATGGGTAATTATTTTTATTGAAATATGTATTTTTATTGAAGTATATACAATTATATACGTAATACATTTTTTAATATATTAATATCATTTTTAGGGGATGGAATCGATAGACCTCTTGCAATGCCGAAATATACTGCCACCTGAAAAAGTCGAATCACCAAAGATCAAGTTAAATCAGGAATTCTTGGATTCCGTAAATTGTAGTCCTGAGTAAGTTTTTTTTTATTTAAGATGTTAAATTACATTTCTATTATACGGAAATTAAAATATCCAAAATAAAAACGCGAATCAAAGATGAAAAATTTAGAACTTTTGTTATTAACATTTTTTCAATATATAAATATAACTCTTATTAAAAGTACGTATGTGAAATGCTTACAGCATATTCAGGTGTACATTAACAAAAGTCCCAGAATCGAATTCGCTTCTACAGAAATCAAGATTACCATTCGGCGTACTAATACATCCTTTTAAAGATCTAAACGTAAGTAATGTACATGTAAAATAATACTTATAATATAAAATATACAACATACAGAAGAATATGCTATTTTACTTTTTAGAAAATCATGTAGAAATAAACTTTAGTAAAATAAATTTTTATTATTTGTCGCAGCAGCATTTAGCAGTGATTCAATGCAATACGATCGTGCGTTGTCGAGCTTGTCGAACATATATCAACCCATTTGTGTATTTCGTCGATTCAAAAAGATGGAAATGCAATCTCTGTTTCAGATTAAATGAACGTAATGAATATACTGAAATTTTTCATATCTATTAATATTACATAACAAGAATTAAATATATGTTTACGTTTTATGTAGTTCCCGAAGAATTTCAATTCGATCCTGTGACGAAATCGTATGGCGATCCATCACGACGGCCGGAAGTTAAAACCGGCACGATAGAGTTTATTGCGCCAAGCGAGTACATGGTTAATATTTATTTACTGTAAAATAATCACTTATTCATAATTACAAATTATTTATTTATATAAAAATTATATACTTGTTTATGGTACCTCGAGAGATTTAGTTTATTGAACATACTGTGAATTATAGGTCCGTCCACCTCAGCCCGCTATCTATCTCTTTGTCATGGACGTTTCTCGTCTTGCGGTAGAAAGCGGGTATTTGCAGATAGTTTGCAATACGATCACCGATGAATTGTCGCGTCTCCCCGGCGACAGCCGCACTCAAATCGGTTTTCTTGCTGTTGATTCTACTCTGCATTTCTTCAGCATGCCCGATAACGTCTCGCAACCACATGAAATGGTCATGCTAGATATCGACGATGTGTTTTTACCGTGCCCAGAAAATCTAATTGTAAATTTGAAAGAACGTGAGGAGCTTGTTCGTGATCTTCTCGCCCAGCTTCCTATCAAATTCTGTGGCACTCATGATACTAACAGCGCTCTTGGTGCTGGTCTTCAAGCTGCCTACAAACTCCTCGCTGGTGTCGGAGGACGTATTACCGTTTTTCAAACATGTTTGCCTAATATTGGTCCAGGGGCCTTGCAACCGAGAGAAGATCCCAGTACTAGAGTGAACAAAGACGTGCCACATCTTAATCCCGCAACAGATTTCTACAAAAGATACGCTCTGGATTGCAGTGGACATCACATTGCAATTGATCTATTCTTATTGAATAGTCAATACAGCGATCTGGCAACTTTATGTAAGTGAATCTATCTCAGTTGAATATGATTATAATAATTTTGTATTGTGAATTTGCAAATAATTAATTTGATAATTGTAATTTTTTTCGTAATATACCTAATTATATATTTTTTTAACATTGATAAATATTTTTTGTAACATTCGATTTGTTTTATCTATTATCCACAGCATGCATGTCAAAATTTACTGGCGGTTGCATTTACCATCTGCCACTGTTCCGAGCATCGAAATTACAGAATAGTGAAACTTTAGAAAGATTACTTCGTCGTTATTTGACGAGAAAGATTGGCTTTGAAGCGGTGATGCGGCTTCGTTGTACTCGTGGTCTCAGTATTCATGCCTTCCATGGCAGCTTCTTCGTTCGATCAACTGATCTTCTCTGCTTGCCAAATATTAATCCGGACGCCGGTTTCGGCATGCAAATCTCCATCGATGAAAATCTTTCCGATGTGCAGAGTGTATGCTTCCAAGCGTCTCTTCTGTATACTTCAAGCAAAGGTAATTATTCTTATCCTTTCATGTAATGTTTCAGTGTTTTTCATGTAATGTTTCATATTTTTTATATTTTTATCTAAAGGTGAGCGAAGAATTAGAGTACACACTCTATGCCTGCCTGTGGTGGCAAGTCTATCGGATATATTGCATTCTGCAGATCAACAATGCATAGTCGGTTTATTATCAAAAATGGGTAAGTTAAACTCTAAGTAATTAAAGTTGCTGTGGACTATAAATCCTTATGCAGCGTAATGTAAAAATTTAATAATTATTTATTAATTCTCCCATAATTAAGTAATATTAAGAGACATTTCTTTAAATATCTCTATAGCTGTTGATCGATCGCTTCAGTCATCCTTATCAGATGCAAGAGAAGCATTAATAAACGTCGCTATTGACATCTTATCCGCATACAAACTGGCACAATCTTCCAGCGGCGGAGGACTTATTGCTCCAGGAAGTTTAAAGCTGTTGCCATTATACATTATCGCATTGTTGAAAAGCGTAAATTATCAATAAATTTACACACATTTTCTACTTAAATATATTGTAGATATCGCCGATTAAAATATTTTTATTTCGAATTTGCAGATAGCATTTAGATCCGGCACGAGCACGCGTTTGGATGATCGCGTATTCGCTATGTTTCAATTAAAGACATTACCGTTAGCACAACTGATACAGGTGGTTTATCCCGATTTATATCCTGTTCTCATGCTTGATGATCGCAATGCAAGGGACATTGACGGCAAAGTGTGTCCACAGCCGCCTCGACTTAATTTATCTGCTGAGAAACTCGACAGCCGGGGCATCTTTCTTATGGATGCTGGCGATAGAATCTTTATTTACATTGGCAAGAATATAAATCCGATTTTCTGTACAAATATATTCGGCTCTTTGGAATTTACATCTATTCCAGAGGAAATGGTAAATGTGTTTTACTACTTTTTCTCGGTTATATATCCGTAACTAAAAATCGAAAATTCTTATCGAATTTTTAACAACAGCTATTATGATAAAAATTTAATTTCATAATCAGTCTTAATTTTGTCTTGCAGTACGAATTACCGGAATTGGATACAGTAGAAAACGAACGGTTGCGGAACTTTGTATTTAGTTTACAAGAGGAAAAACCATACTACGTACCTGTACAAATTATCAGGTAAGACAATTGTTTTGGAATAATAAATGTATAAGTGATTAGATATGTATTGACAGAAATTATAAATTTCTTTTAACTTTTGTAATGAATTTATCTGATATTTTCAACACAATATACATATTTTAATGTAATAAATTTTTTTCAGGGACGATAGCCACTTTAGAACGTTATTCATTGAACGATTGATAGAAGATCGATTCGAATCTGCTCTTAGTTACTACGAGTTCTTACAACATCTCAAGACGCAGGTGAAGGAGTGACCAACTTAAAGAATTTGTGCATGAGACCAACTCCTGTCGGAAGTGTTAATCATCGGGTGATGGAATTATCATAAAACAATCGCGCAATTAAAAAATTGTGCGATCCGTTATAATTCATTAATCGATCATGGGTCATTCGGGATATTTTGGGACATGTCGCGTGATTCAAGATCTATTTATGCAGCAGTGACAGCCTTAATGAAAGACACTGACACATTTAAAATATGATAGATTGTATAATTATTGTTATTATTATATTATATTATTGGTTATATTTACCATCGATAGCTTCATCATATAGACTTGCGTTTTTGTTGCGCGTATTCACTTGGGTTAAGCAATTTCTTCAACTCGTCCAGTAAATAATATGTAATTTTTTACTATTTTGTGTTATATCTACAATAGTTTTAATCTATGAGATTTATTTGTTCAGTAGAAAAATCTTTTTCACAATAGCAGTAATTCATTGAATAGCATGACGATCACAGTCGATTTCCTCTATTCTAGAATCGTGGGATCGAACTTTTTTTTTTATTTTAAGATACTAATGGGAGTATCAATGTCCGCTGTATTTTACTCTCTTTCTTATTTACTCGCGATTATGTGGTAAATGCAAATAGCGAGAGAGAGAGAGAGAGAGAGAGAGAGAGAGAGAGAGAGAGAGAGAGAGAGAGAG
>NW_012130083.1:715725-717890 GCF_000143395.1 Atta cephalotes
AAGATGTCTGTGATATATGTTATTATACTAGTATAACTTCCGTGCTCTACTTTAACTAATCATCTCGATATGTCGAATTCCTATAATTGATTAATTAACGCTATTAATCTCGGCGGATCATTCATCTCCCAATCTCGATGACAATTCCGGATTCAATTCGGTCGCAACTCATTAATGTCAGTCCTCGATTCCACGCGCTCAACCTACGCCGCGCATTCTTATCATGGCACTGTTGCTTCGTGCTCTTATCGCGCAATTGAATTCGATTATACTCGTTGATTCTGGAGTATCTCCGACGAGTTCCGACGGCGGTTTGAGATACCGAGCCCGACCCCGGAAAACAATAGCGACTGGTGGCGACGTTCAGCCACGTGTTGGCTCGGGTCAAAAGTTCATGTTCCCGAGCTCTCGCATAGCGACACAACACTCGGTGCGTCTCGCATTTCGCGCGTTTCGAAATACATTATACATATATAAATTTCGGATCCGCGTCAATCCCCACCCAGGTCGCTCGAGAGCGGAAGAAAAAAGGAAGAGAGAGATCGATACGCATCAGTCGAGAGATGCCACCTCGAAGCACTTGTGCGTAAAAAGCGCGCGCGCGGAAGCACGCCCGAATTCGCGAGAGAGAGAAAACGCCCGATCGATTCCGGCGATGGGCGACTTTTCTCGCGCGTTCGCACGCGCGCTCGCGCGGAGGCAAGCCGGGAGCTTTTTAGCCTTCCTCCATCGTTCTCGAGAGGGATGGCACGAGACGCGGCTCGAGAGTCTCTTTCGTATCTCTCTCTTCGCGACGCCGCGATGGAGGATATAAATTAATGAAGAGATGACCAAATGAATTGTTGTTCCTAAGCGGAACAACAAATCATGAAACGTGATTAATGAAAAAGTCGCTTTTAATGATCATTTTCACTCGTTCTGACGCCATTTTAATGTCATCGTAGCTTTTTTTTCCATTTGATAAAAGTGACGCAAATACTACACACCAAGTAAAGAAAAAGTCAAAATGTTTTTATCTTCCTTGACATTCAATAAGTAGATAAGAAAGGTAGAACGACATTTGAATCAATTTGTGTCATCAAATGAAAAGCATCCTTCTTATAAGCACACGATATTCCTAGAATGTTGCATGAATAATATTTACCCTTTCTAATATTCATCTGACATTCCAAGAATATCATGTCATATATGGCTTGTTCCGCTTGAGATGATTCCAGATGAAGTTGGCGTTTTCGTGTTTTTGCAGAGGGTCCTCGTCCGGCGTAAAATGGGAACGTAAGGGTGTGACATAGCAGGGCCTTGAATACTCACCCTCAAGCCCGCCAACCCCACAATATACTTACCTTCCCCCTCCTCTGCCGCCGTCATATCCGCCCACCGCGGCTTAGTGGGCAATGACCAATGAGCACGCTCGGAAGAAGTACAAACTGAGTAAAGGGAGGGAAGGTGACTGAGATCGTGACAGATCGATCTATGTCACTTTGCGATCGATAGAGAATGACGGAATAGCGGGCATGCATGGGCACCGCCTAATCGCGACTATCGAATCAATGTAACGCTCGCTACGTTCCACTGGCGAAGACAATCGTAATTGTTTAGATAATTAATTGATTCGGAATTAAGACGTAAATAGATATATAGATATATGTAAGAGATACATCCATAAAAGTATAGATCAAAAATTAAAGAAATCACAATCTCTATATATTATTTGTTGAGAGCATCGATCATAATTGTAACATTATATATTGATTACTGATCGCCGGATCGATCAAATATACACATATATATGTATAATATATCGAGCAACAGTACCTTGTAGTACCTTGAGTACCTTGAGCGGGCAATAACCAAAGATCGGAAGGGATCCAAAAGTATGTCGTGCCGACTTTGAGGCAACTCTAGTGCGAGCACGTCTGGAGATCCGATCTCGAAAGGTTTAAAATCCCGATATCAGAGGGTCCACGCGAATCCAAGCGCTCGAGAGAGCCGTACGAGATCCCACGTACAACGACGAGAAGGGATCGCTGGATGAGCTTGAAAATCCAAACGTCCGAGAAAAGAAAGATTTTATGACTTTAAGGATTATAGAAATTAAATTTAAAAAAGAAAATATATATGTAATATATATATATATATATATATATATATATATATATATAATA
>NW_012130083.1:719248-719921 GCF_000143395.1 Atta cephalotes
GATTATTTTAATTTGTTTTGTCTTTCTTGGAATAAGTGAAAGCTTTTTTTCCCTTTTCCGCGCTGTTGGAATCCATACCCACACAACATACTTTATCTAAGGGATGTCTTATTGTGAACGTTCTTAGAGGAGCATCCTCCGGACATCTTTAAAACTTCCTTGGAGGTCTATAATGCTATACGGGTATCACACGCTGCGATCTCTCTTTCTCGCTTTCCAGGTAGAACAGAGTCATAATTAAGTCATAATGGGTGCTTTTCATTTAGTGACACAATGTCTATCTTACTCTCTGTCAAGAAAGATAGAATAGTTGTGTCAACTAAATAGAAAGCACCCATTATGACCCAGCCTATAAGGAACACAGTAAAGAGAAAGTCAAAACGATTTATTTTGATGTCATGGAAATCAAACTGATGATTTTTGGTTACAAAATTTAACCGACTATTGATACTTATAAGAATGAAAATAAAGTCGCATTTTGATTGTTAACATCAATAAATAATAAACAGTCAAATTTTGTAAACAAAAATCATTATTTTGATTTTCTTGACGTCAAAATAATAAAATCATTTTGACTTTTTCTTTACTTGATAATCTTCCTTGGATAAAAGTAAATTTATAAATGACAATAAGGAGATTAAGAGAGATGAGAGATGAGAGAAAGGAAGGGAGA
>NW_012130083.1:721626-724745 GCF_000143395.1 Atta cephalotes
GTAATATATATATATATATATATATATATATATATATATATAATAAATGTGGTAGTGACCCTCAAGAAAAAGAGAGACTCTAAGACAGCGAAGCCATCTCGGCGATATCAAACGATATAAAGTACATTGTGAGGAAAATATTTCCAATTCCAATCCAGAAATAAAATGAAATAGTATTTCTCAAAAATAGAATATCACGTCATATCATTGAACGTGTAAGAATTCGTTATTGCGATGATCGTTGCCTAACGCCTTTTTCGAACTTGCGAAACATCTTGCCCTGCAAGTATGAATCTCGAAGTAGAGTTGATCGCAGGAGTCATCAAAGGCGGTCCACCTCCAGCTCATTTGCCGGCGCCAAGGCTCATCAAGATATTTATCGCTGGTGAGAGGGATGGTAAGTTGAATAAATCTCTGTGAATCTCGAGAAGATTAAGCAATTGATCCTCTTAAGAAGAGAAAGAGAGGGACATCCAATTTTCTAAAAAGTATTAAAAATTTTTATAATATTTTATAATCTTACAATATATTTATTTTTGTCGCAATTAAATTTTTATAGATAAACTTTTTTTTATAATTTAATGAACAATTATGTACATGGAAAAAAGGAAGTAATTGTCGTAACTAAAACTGTACGTGGTAACTAAATGGCAGGTGTAAAATGTGGATAAAATATAAATAATGTCTTAGTTAATGTCTTAGCTGTGATATCTATATTATAGTAGTAAACCATTTCGCTGTAGTTTATAAATTTATAGTTACAGCAGCAAATATATTATAACAAACCAGAGATTAGCTGCGGCAGAGAACATTTTTTTTCTGTGTATTATTATATTTGTAAATAACTAATAATATTTAATGTATATCATTACATAAGATAAGAAGAGATTATATCAAATTACGAGAGATCATATTTTATTTATCAAAATTGTTACTTTTCTACTGAATGTATTTTATAAATAATCTGCATTTTTTAAAATAAAAAATTATAAAATTCTTTACGTTAATTAAAAAATGTATTTCGCACTTATTATTTTCGCACTTAAAAAAAAGACAATTCATAATTATGTCCTTAATTTGAAACAAAATTTGGGACGTGTTGTGAAGTGGGACAAAGAGTTAAAATTTGGAACTGTTGTTCATATTAATATAGCTTTAATAGACGTGCGTTTTGCTAAATATTTACTCGCGACGGGCTTGATAAAATCTGGAAAACAAAATTAAAAGTCAATCAACGACTCTCAATAATCCAAACAATAAATTAATTATAGTCAAGAAGTTTTGAAACGTTGTATTTTAAATATTATATTGACAGTTTGTAATTAAATTCATAATTAAAAACTTATGATAATTTACGCTATCTTTATTCCAGGGATTGAAAAGTTATTTTTTAAAAATAATAAGTTATTTACTCGTTACTAAATAAAAAAAGTATACGATAAAAGTAACTGTAAAATTCGTTATCGTTATAGTTATCAAAGAAAAAAAGCAAAACAACAAGTTATCATGATATAAAAATGATGTCAAAATGACTCCAAAATGATTGTTAAAAAGTCATTTTTCAATC
Source organism: Atta cephalotes (assembly GCF_000143395.1). NCBI lineage: Eukaryota > Metazoa > Arthropoda > Insecta > Hymenoptera > Formicidae > Atta > Atta cephalotes. Next base: position 723,194 of record NW_012130083.1, read on the forward strand.
ATTTCCGATTCATTTCCGATTCATTTTTTCACGTTATCGTGACTTGTTATTCTGCTTGGGAAGTAACGCAGTTATCAGTAAAGTACCAAAAAAACTTGTAACTGTAACTTCTCATTACAATGAGAAGTTACTTCCATTTCCTAGTTTATTCCTATGCAATCCTCCTTGACTATAATTAATTTATTATCTAGGAAATAGCATATATTTTTGTTATATTCGATGTATTAAGCAAAATCTCGATAATGTCACGTGCATGTGAGGCAACATGTAGGCGTAGAGAGATCACGCAGAGATAGATAGAGACAGAGAGTTTCTATTAACGTGAAATTGAATTTACATTCGGCAATTTTCCGGCTAGACTTCCCGGAGGAGCGCAAACAGTTGTTGGAGATGGTCGGTCCGGAGTTGCAATCAATTTACGATGATATGGGAATCGAGGTCAGTGCAGAGCAATTTCAATTACTTTGATGTTCAATCCGCTCGCCAAAATTCGCGAAAGTGTATGTCCTGTACAGGTACTCCTGGTGGACATGCAATATGGAGCTGGCGATGATCCGGACGTCAATCCGTATCTGGCGGAATATTTCCTAGAGGAGATAAGTGCGTCCCATCGTCATTCCAGAGGATGTTTTCTCCTGGTAAGGAATGTACAGCGTTGTCTCGCAAATATTGATCGGCACCACATTTTTCTTTCATTGCTACGTAGAATTAAGTAATTGTACGGTTTGGTACGTATAGCTTAATAGTTAATACCGTAAAGCCCTCTAACGAGAGTAAGTATTCAACGATTGTCACGAATATATCGTCATATCACGTGATTTATTTTACGCGTATTTTACTCTCGCCATTCTCGTCGCATCGTCATCGCTCTTTACTTTATCTCCTTCTACACACAGAAAAATATCATTCTGTTGCTAAGATAATTAATTATCTTCTTTTTAAAAACAATAATTTACTTTCTTTTCTTTATGTAACAGTTATCGTTAACAAAGAATATTTTCAATTAAAGTATATCTACTTATTAATAAGGTACAAATGCTCATTATTATATTAGGTATGGGAAAAAGTTTGTGGCGTTTTTTTAATGCCCATCTAACGGGAAAAACGCCACGAACTTTTTCCCACAGCTAATATATCTAAAACGAGAATTTATTTTCTTTTGAAGAATATTATAAAATTGATCGAAGAACTGACTTTATATAATAAGTAACTCAAATTTGTTTTAATTTAATAATCTTGATTGAACTTATTAGAATTAGTATTAAAATTACTAGAATTCAGAATATAGTTTAAATAAATTTAATGCTTGTGATGAACTTATGATAAATTTGCGGATATATGAATTTTTGAAATATTTGGAACAAGTAATTATTACTTACGTACAGTGTGTATTTTTCTGTGTGTATGTACACACACACACACACACACACACACACACACACACACACACACACACACACACACACACACACACACACACACACACACACACACACACACACACACACACACACACACACACACACACACACACACACACACACACACACAC
>NW_012130083.1:726516-740808 GCF_000143395.1 Atta cephalotes
ACACACACACACACACACACACACACACACACACACACACACACACACACACACACACACACACACACACTTCCATATATACTTGAGATGCAGAGGAATGACTCGTTTCTCATTTGTTATCCTTTTCAGCTGTTAACGGGAACAAATTACACCGTAGGGTGGGTGCCAACGGAATTGAAAGAAGCTACCTACCGAATGCTTCTCGCGCACTGCGCCCTTCTTAAAGATCATTACGAGCACAATGGACACTCTTATGCTTTGAATGCAAATAGGTAACGCCGATGTCTAGAATTTCTCCTAATTTTCTCCTTTCCTCATCCCCTATTCGTTTTTTTTTTTTGGAATCATCATAAGTTACATGTAAACAGCGTGCAAACTGCTCAACGGGAATGGCAAAAGGATCGAGAGCCAAAGTTGCGCCAGGCATTAAAAACTGCTGTGGAACGGGCGATTGTGGAGCATCCGGAGAACCAGGACTTGAAATACATTTTAAAGAGCACGGCGGAACGACAACTGGAACACGGCCTAAGTAAGTAGCAAAGTTTTGCCGATACATATGATCTATCACCTGAACCGCTGGTATTCTCTGACATATCATTCCCTGTATGAACACATCATGTTATTACAAGATCGTAAATAAATAACCGAATACGTCGATCGCCACTCTGCCGCTGTCAATATTTGATCAGCTCTCGTGCGATGGCACGCCGATGGTATACGTATTTCACGATGAAAATTGTAGACTTATCGGAGCTTTCTCTTCCAAAAATAGGAGAACCTGACCTTCTAGGTCAAGTATCGTCGTGTACCGTTTAAATTATTCTCCGTGAACGTACAACGACTATTCGCGAAGGAAAGTCACATACTCACTGCGTTTCATATTATATATTATAAGAGGCTTTTACATAGAGGCTGGAAATTGAACCACTTTGTACCACGTTTCGTGCGCTAATTCGTTTTCCAGCCTGAAAATTTAATTGGTGCTCGAGTTATTTTTAGTTGCTCCCGTTGACTAGGATTTATCATAAATTTATAAATGCACGCGCGCGCATATCGCATATAGTAATTAAAATTTTGGAATGAAAAACATTATTTGTCTTTAAATTTTCTCAGATGTAATAAAAGCGTTTTAAAACAAGCTTCAAAGATCTTTTCATGCTATGCAGACGTAAGTGCAGCGAGATATATGTAAGGAGCAATAATAATTCATCCGATGGTATATCATTGGAATCATTCTTATCAGATCTAGATCAGCAGAGCTTGGGGATAATGGCTGTGATTCGCGAATGGACGAGTGACGATGCGCCAAGGTGTACGGCTGCCACCGAAGGGCTCAAGAATCGCATCCAGACTACCTTGCCCCAGGAAAACGTCCTGCGTTTTGACGTGGAGTACCGTAACGGCGGTATCGATTCCGACTGCGAAGCTCACGATGAATATCTTGCGAAATTTCGAGAACTGATATTGGATAGGCTTCAGCAGCTGGTGAACGCGTCTGTTGAAGCTGATCCGGAAATTAAAAGTCGCAAGAAAATGGTTCAGGAGGTCTACGCTGAGAGCATGGCGCATTTTGCTCTTCTTCGAGAATTGCCATTGGCCGACGAGGACAACGAAGCCGTGGAGCGAGTTAAACGACTTATCCTTGCAGGTATTCTTTTTCACAGGATATAACAGCGTAAACATATGTTATACAATTAAGATCGTATATAAATTTATCAAAGATAGTAACATGTTTCAATTGTAAATATTGCTTATATTGAAGCAATCGTTCTTGACAATCACATGTGAATTTTAAGACAATGACTGCATTCAGCAGCTTTACAATTGTTGTAAAATTTTTGTAATATAATTGGTGTTGCCCTTAATTTCTTATTGGATCTAAATGTAAACCAATCATATTAAAGAATTATATAATAATTATAAAGCTACTTTTTGTCTGCTGAACGCCAATACAATTTAACTATAGTATAAGTATAATTGAAATATAACATGACTAATCTCCAGGCAAGGAGCATAAGCACGGACCGATTCTAATCTATGGGCCCAAATCCTCTGGGAAATCCTCTATCCTTGCACGCGTCTATCAGGATTCACCTGACTGGCTTTCGATGTCGACGCTTCGCGTCGTCCGACTATGTACTTCGACACCTCGATCCGCCTACAGCCTGGAACTCCTCCGCATTCTCTGCCAGCATGTTGGCTTTCTTTGCGGAGATAACGATGGTAATTTACCGCGCGACGCTTCCTTCGACCCACTCTACCTCAACAATTGGTTCAGTCTCATCATACGCCGCTTAGAGGAACATCCCCTTCCGGACCAATTAATTATTCTCCTCGACGATCTTCATCGCTTTCATCCACTCGAATGCGATATCGTCGCTGCCTTGTCCTGGTTACCGCTCACTCTTCCTCCGGGTGTTCACTTTGTTGTCACTTCCGCGCTTCCGCCCGAGGGAATGCGCCTCACGCCGCTTCAAAAGGATCGTCTACGTAGCCCTGATATTCTCGTCGATCTATCCGGGCATGTATGCACGACACTAAGCATCGACGCGGTTCTCCAACGCTTAGAGGATCTCATTGGACTCGATGCAGCTAATCGGATTGTCTCGATTCTCGCTTGCACCGAGTATGGCTTGTCGGAGACAGAAATATTGGAATTAATTATGCCTACTGGAGGAGAAGGACCTTTGCTCTTAGAGGAGAGTCAATTTAATTTTGCAACCTGGTGCTTGATCAGGAGGACATTCGCACCGTGGCTGAAAGTAAGAATATTAGATTCAACATATAAATAGCTTGTTTAAAGACGATTTTTATTCACAGTCATAAACTGTATTATTAAATTTTTATTTTACTAAATATTATTTTAGGTACGAGTGATGAGCGGTCGATTAATGTTTTCCTGGCGTAGCCAATGTCGTGAAGCCGCTCTCAGAAAGTATCTCTCCAATCAAGACGTTTCTCGCGGTTATCACGCGGAGTTGGCCAGTCTTTTCTTTTCCGAGGAAGCCGATGATAATTCCGACAAATCGCTGGAGAATCCATCTTCTTCGCCACCTATCAAGGAAACACCGTTTCAAAGTGCGCCGCAAACGCAAATTGTCACATACACACTTCGACATGTTGAAGAAGCATGGCTACATCTTCTGCGAGCTTCTGACGTCGACAAATTGAAGAAACTCGCCGTTTGCGCATTCGATTTTCTTCTTGCGAGTGCTCAGATGATCTCCGTGAGCTATCTACGATGTGTCCTCGAACATGCCAGACGATATCTCCTTGAACGCGATTTGGAACTCGTATATTACGCGGTGAGAAAATCCAGCGATGTTCTTACCAGAGATCCACTTCAGCTTGCTGCGCAGCTTATCTGTTGGTTAAGGCCGGTTGCCGAGGACGGAGGTGACCTCGTGAGTTCTTTTTATTTTTTATTCTAACAAGAACTTGTATTACTATTAACTTGTAAATAAAAAAAGACTTATTCATCTCTTCATCAGGTCAGCAGAATGGTTATGGCGGCAATGGCTTGGTGCGACGGTTACACCGCGCCTTTACTCGTGCCCTTGAACGGATGGCTACAACCGCCTCTGCCACTGCAGATCCGAGCGATTACTTGTCCTCAGGGAGTTAAGTTAATCGAAGCGGCACCATCTGGTCAACACGTAGTCGTTGTACCACCGCAGGGAGATGCTCAATTATGGCATGTGATGTCTGGTCAGCTTGTTCATACATTCAAAGGTAACGAGAAAAGTATAATTTAGCGAATTGACACAGAATATTGGCAATATCATTTTTTCTCGGAAGTTTTTCAAATATGTTTATATTAATTATGAATGAATCTTTTTTTGCATACCAGGACATTCCAGTCCAATTTCATGTTTAGCCGTTACCCATCAATCACAGTATCTGCTAACCGGTTCCGAAGATACTTCTATTATCGTTTGGGACATGAAAGATCTTGTAATGAAACGCCGGATCTGCGAGCATATCGCACCGGTTCTCACTTTAACTCCGGCACTCAACAATTCGGTTATCGTGAGCGGTGGCGAGGATTCCAGAATTATTGCTACGAGCTTGCTCACTGGCGAAGTCCTGATGAAGGTTGATCATCACCGAGGTCCTGTCACCACTATTCGAGTGGATTCCGCTGGAGAAGTCTTGGTTTCTGGTTCAGTCGATGGAACTGTGTGTCTTTGGTCTTTGGAAAGCTTTAGTCTTCTCAACAGTATTACTCTTCCTTCTCCAGTGATCATGCTAGACGTGTCTGCAGATTCAGTTTTTCTTCTAGCCGCTTGCGAAGATCAGAAGCTCTATCTAAGATCCTTGGCAACCGGCACGGAAATCCATACACTTAGAGGACATCAAGGACCAGTTAAGAGTCTCTGTCTAGCAAAAGATTGTAGAAGGGCTATCGCTGGCGGTGTCGAAGGCAGAGTATCCGTATTTGATATGCATAGTGGAAAGTTGATCAGGACTTTGCCTGCTAATCCATCAGCAACAGTTACTTCGGTCAAGGTAATTAAATGCAAAATATCATAGTTCTTATTATTTTTCTCATTTATTTTAATTGAATACGTTCTCACATGTCTGTTTAAATCATACTATATTTCCACTTTTATCTTTTGCAGGTAACTGAGAAAGATGATTTTCTAATAACTGGTGGAGGAGGTCGCGTGACTTACTGGAGCTTTCGTGGTGAAGAACCACCACCAAAACCACAAAAATCTGGAAAACAGGATACCTTGCAACCCCATACTGCACCGATATCTTGCTTGGACATCTCCAGGGATGGCGCTATGGCGGTTACTGGTGGTGTCGATTCTTTAGTCAATTTATGGCAGCTCAATACTCACGAATTATTATCCACTCTAGAAGGACATATCGCTAGCATTACTTGTATCGCATTTTCCGCATCAGAACTCTTTGTCGCATCTGGTACAGACTTAGAAAATTATTTTTCTTTACCAATTAATATCTTTTTGCTATTAACGTATCTGAATCAAGTGGAGACATAAAAATATGCGTAAATTCTTTAGGATCCGAAGATAAGACGGTACGTGTGTGGGGTTTAACTCTAGGACTTGTCGTGGCTACGTTCAGGCATCAGGCACCAGTAACTGCTGTTACTGCTATGCTAGATGGAAGAAGAGTGGTCAGTTCAGACCGTGCTGGCTCTATTAGAGTCTGGGCAGCAGATACCGGTACATTGATTCAATCTGTTTGCGGACCTGGAAGATGTTTCGCTGTTGCGTCCGATATGAGGTAAGAGAACTAGATTTATATATAAATTTCTCTATGCAAAATATTCTTTTGTCCGGTTCTTCTACTCATACTTCTTGTATTTCTATCTTTAAACTTTGACCGCTATTTTAAGACCCATTAGATTAACATCTCTCAGCTGGACCATTTCATCATTCCAGATACGCGGTTTGCGGATCTGGTGACAATCAGGTGCGCATAATCAGTCTGGGTGCCGGTCCCGAGGAGAAGCATCAGGTATCGCATTCACAGGATATTACATGTCTGGTAGCAACGCCAGATTCTCAGTATCTGATTACTGGTTCCCGCGATATGAGTCTGAAAGTGTGGCAATTGGCCGGCGGTAAACTTTCTCAGGTGTTGGTCGGTCATACTGATCATGTGACTTGCGTAGCAGTCGCGGTGCTCGACAAATCTATAGTGGTATCCGGCTCCAGGGACGCTAATTTAATCGTCTGGGATATTAACACTGGTGCCGATTTGCATACTCTCGTGGGTCATTTGGGTTACGTGATCTGCGTGCGTCTCTCCGGCGACGGTACTTTGGCCGTTTCTGGAAGCGAAGACAAGAGCCTCATCGTTTGGGATACTAAAAAGGGCACTCCTCTCAGTTCCATTATGCTACACGTACCGGTTTTAGGAGTCGAAATGTCTACCGATTGCTCCAGGATGGCAGTACATTTACTGGAGCATAAATGCATGCCTATTTTATGTCTGCATAATACTCCCGCGCAATACGTGAAATTGCCGCCGTACGTGGCCCCGCGGGACTTGAGACCACCAGGACCAAAACGACCCGCCAAAAGATTACTGAAGAAAGAGGTGTCTTTAGATACTTACACTTGGCAGCGAAAGTACGGACATCTTACGTCAGGTTATCATTTTTATATATTTCTAATATCATTTAGAGATTGTCATCGATGTTTTAAGCATATTCAAAGCAAAAATAAGAATTTAGTTTGATCTTCTTTGCATTTATCTTCATAGGTATTATAGTTTCAAGTATCGAGGAACGATTGAAACGTCGCTTTAGCGTGAGCGCATCGATGGAAGAAATCAGTCAAGCAGGTTTAGCCGGTTCTCAATCTGGCCTAGGTCCTGAACAAGCTGCTTTAGCACAATCTCAACATTTTGATCAACTAGAGGCACTTTGGAACAAACAGTCACCGCCGCCAAGACCACGTGGCCTAGTACGGACATTAACGAAACAAAGTTCGCTTCAAGCTAGCCGAATATCCGACTCTGAAGAAGAAGAAGGTAAAACTTATTATCTAATTTATTTAAGCAAACACTTATATTTTTTATGATAAGGCGTATAAAGATAATGTTAAGTTATATATAGTGAGATATTTATCATTGCAGATATACCGGATTAAATGACAAAATATTTTCTATCGACAACCTTTGGTTGATTGTCGAATATATTTAAGTTACAAAATGTCCTTCCGTGTCATTCGATGCAATAAATAAAGATATACCAGAGGTAATAGACTAGAAAAAAAATGTACAATTTGTTCTATTATTTTTGCATTCCAATTTACCTCTATTTTATTTTATTATCTGCCCATTATATTAATTCAATATTTTATACAATATTAACATCAGTTATAAATTATATCATACATAAATATTATTTATTGATTCGCTTCTTGACTATGTGCAGTTTGGTAATATTTTGCGATAATTCTCCATGCTTTCGGTGCCATAAAATCTTTAGGAGGATCTTCATCATTTTTTGCCAAATCTAATGTAAAAAGAAACACAAAAAATAAAAATATCTTTATAAATCTTGTGGAGATATACATGCGTATATAGCCACAAATAAAAATAATATAAAATTATAATATAAATTAATATAAAATAATATAAATTAATAAATAAAAAAAATTATGATAGAATAAAAACTTACTGCGCATTTTGGTACCGGAAATAAAAATGAAGTCTTGCTGTCGTTCAGTTTCGAAGAAAGACATTTTTTTCGTTTTGGTGTCGTAAGCAACTACTCTAAAAGGGATAATTTTGAGATTTTGTAAACCTGGCGCCATTGAAAGAATGCGTGCACCATGAGTGGCATCGTAAAGATTGCCATCTGGTGTGATGGATTTATCAGGATGAGGAATACCAGCAGGATCTCGTCCGACAATGTAGAAATTTGCTCCTGCGATCATACGAGCTTTGGCATGCCATTGCACCTAAAAAATGTAAATCATGATAAAGTGGCTAAACATTTTTTTTAAATTGACCATTAACAATCTTTACATATTTCACATTTGTACGTTATATATTGTTACGTTAGAAAGAAATTTACTGACCTCTGTAGGACCGGCATAACACATAGGACTAGGAAAGATAGCGAGAATAGTATCCTTATGCAAGACGTTTTCCTCGAGGATAACCTGGTGTTGCCGTATCCTGATTGGTAGAGGAACATCATCATCTTTAGTCCACCCACCCAAAGGATGAAGAAGAAGAATTGGTTTCTTGAAGCCGTATTCTTCGAGACGTCGCCTAGTATCCTGAAATACAAGGAGATGCAATAGAAATAACGAATGCGTATTGCCGTTTCCCTAACAGCACAGACCTTCACGGGACGTCCTGAGGACGTCCATATGTCCTTTGAACATCCTAAGAATGTTCCAGGATGTATCTTGGATAAAGTGTGCTATTATAGTTATAAAGTTTTGTTATTTCATGAAGTAAGTATCAACCTGCATAAGCAACGCGTGTCCATTGTGTATTGGATTTCGTAATTGGAAAGCAAAAACCGCATCGGCGCCAATCTCTCGACACTTAGTCCTGATCTCGTTAGGCGTCAGCCTATAATGATCCAGCCCGTCATTCCATCTAATTCTTTCGAGCACTTCCAAATCTCCGCCGACCAACCAGTCACCAGAGTCTTGGATTAATCTGACATAAGGGTGCCTGCGATTATTTGTGCCGAATTGACGGCAACAACGTTCTTCCTTGCGGTGGAAGTAAAATTCCGGATTGCGTAAGACGGCAAGATCTTTGTCCTGATATCTAAGTATGAGCGCGATCGCATCGAAACAGCGCTCTTTGTCGGAAGTACTCACGGCAAGAACGATAGGAATCGATTGGTTGATCGAAATGCCGTTTTCATACAGACAGTTAAAATGTTGCACCTATTAAAAATAACAATGTTTTTGCATTTGATACATGGATACATTAAACTTAAACTTACTTGAAGATATTCGTTTTCCCTCATAAATCCTTTCAAAGGCGCCGCCCATCCTTCAGCGAGAACTTGTAACCATTGCACATCTAATTTTCCGATTTCCACAATTGGAAGAGTCTTAATTTCCTTTCGGATATCATCCAATCTATCCTCTTCCACGAATAATTCTAGACAGGATTGCTTAAGTTCGCATATCTTTGGTATAATTTGTTTGCTTTGGAGAAAATTGATGACGATATCGGTGGATTGTTGAACGGTCGTGTTCTCCGTGTTGACGGTGAGATCAGGTTCGATAGGTACATCATAATTTTGATCGATACCGGTGAAACCCTTAATGATACCCTGACGTGCTTTCTTGTAGAGGCCTTTAACATCACGGGCCTCGCAGATCTGGAGGGATGCGTCAATGAATATCTCGAAGAAAGGCAGATTGGCATTCTCGTGAATTTTGCGTGCCATTTCTCGATCCTCCGCGAACGGCGAGACGAAGCTGCAGAGGGCAATGATTCCGGAGTCTGCGAAGAGCCTCGCGACTTCAGCAACGCGACGAACATTCTCCTCGCGATCCTCTTTGCTGAAGCCGAGATTACAATTCAAACCGGTGCGCAAGTTGTCACCATCCAAACTGTACGCGGGAATTCCCTGCTCCATAAATAACATCGAATAAAATACCGTGAAAGTGGATCAACAAGTTATGAGCGATTACGCTGTACCTGAGAAACGAGATATTCTTCAAGTTGAAAAGAGATGGAAGTCTTTCCGGCACCAGAAAGTCCCGTCATCCAAATTGTACATCCACGAAATCCTCGAACGGAGCCGATCGCTTGTCCCCGTTTCGTTCTAGACACATGATGTGCTTGAGACAACACGTTGGTAGCTATCGCCTGCGCCTGCGATGAGAAATATATTTTCTATCAGCGTTCTCATTAACGTTACACTCCACAGACTTTTTTCTATATGTATTAATTTTATTATATCTCACTTCTTTCGGACAATTCGAAATCTCTAGTATCCGTCGTTCAAAGATTCCCATTTTTCTAAAAACTCTTTTTATTTCTGTGTTTATTTAATATTTAATAATACGCGCTTAATAATTACGTAATAATTTGTAATGATTATTTTTAATTTATTATTTTTATATAATTGTCGTTAATTATTAGGATTATTGGGAGACACAATATATATCTGAATCCTACGACAGACGATAGAAAACTGAAAACTGTTCTCGGTGTATGAAATGTAAGATGCTGTTAAAAGTGAAAGTTTGAAGAAAGTCACTTTCATCGATATTCTGATCAACAAGTCCAGGAACACTTTTAAAAGGTTGCTGTCGTGCAAAGGCACATAACTGCATTATATTCTACATATATTAAACTTATTAAATAATATAATTTTTGTATTTCAAACTAATCTAACTCAAAGTTTATCTTATCTTATCAAAAATAAATTAAATAGAGTTATCGTTTTTTTATAATGAAATACGTTTCTGTAATAACATGTAATAACATGTGAAGAAATGTAATTCATAATATAATTGTTTACAGCATTGTTTACAATAAAAAAATAAATAAAAAAAATGAAATATATAAATTTTTTTATAAAAGATTTCTGACAGCTGATAAGATTCATATTTAAAATACACATTCGAATAGAAAAAATTTTAATCCATTCTCATTTATTGGGGCAATATTGCACTTGCAATAACATTGCAGAGATTTTGCAGCAATATTGCTGCAAATTTTGTGTATTGTATCTAGTGATTATTTTTTTGTAATGTACTTTAAAAAATTAATCTCTCAGCAAACGAGAATGGATTAAAATGGATTGAAATTTTTTCGAATGTGTATTTTAAATAGCGAATACTTTTTTTGGGATTTAATTGGATTCAATTGGATTCAATTAGATTCAATTGGATGCAATTGGATTGAAAAACTGCATTTCCTATTCAAAATTTTGAATTGAACAGTATTCACAATGCACAGAAAAAGCTAATATTATTTTTAGATTGAAAGGCATAGAGATATTCTTATAAATGAATAAAAGTGTATTCAGGATTGAAAAGCCTTCATTTTAATATTCGTGAATCAATATTTCTGAAAATCTGAATCCATTTCAATTCATTTCAATTCATTCTTATTTACTAGGCTGGCATTCGAACAGTTATTCATGGAATTTAACAGATATTCTGACGAAAATGAAAAATTGGATCAAGCGTATTATTTACGAATCGTATTGAATCAATCAATAATTAATGACATCAAATTGATATTATTTTGATTTTCTTTTTCTGTTTGGGAATAATATTAAAAATAAGGGAGGGTCAGGGCCCCTCATAAAATTACATATTTAATAGAAATATATGTGATTATTTAAAAATATAATAATCTCAGCATTTGGAACTATCAATTTTTTCCTTTTATTTTTTGAAAATTTTTGTTTATTACAATATGATAAACTCGTAAACTTCAAGTCTCGAACTTCATTACCGATGACTCGAATTATCTCTCGAGTAAGGTTTCATTCTTCGCTAAAGAAGTGATTTTAATTTTCTTGTACTATTTTCTTCAACAGACATGCCGGCAATTCATAGGCATTCATAAGTTCTGATCATTTAGTGCCTAAAAGACATGTGTTGACGAGAACTGCATATAATTAAGCGTCGTAACGCTTAATTATCCGAGGTATTTTATTAATCACGCATAATTAGTCACAGAACATACGTTTTTATCTTGTCAATAATCGCGGAGTTTTTGTGCGCGAAACTGCCGAATGTTATGTGCTCCACCGAGCATGTGCTCGCTTTATTTTGAAATAAATTACGATCATATTACAGAATGGAGAAACTCTGTCCAGTGTGTGAAAAGAATGGTATTAAGAAAAAGATCAAGGCATTTCAGATTAATCTGGAAGAAGCAGTGTGGTCCTGTGAGGCGGAAGAAGTAAACAATTTCTTCTGTTCCTTTTCTGTTTATTTTCTTAAAACCTAGAATATTTTCCAGTAAAAAACGCAGATGACATAATATAACATAGTGATTACAGTCTTGTTGTTCTTGTTTGTTAATGTTAAGCAAAGAATGCATTCCGAGTAATGCATGAAACGCATTATGCATCATTTGTTTCTTATTGTCATTTAATAATAAAGAAAGATAAAATGACATTATGTACTTCACGCGTACATTCGGAACGCATTCAAAGATGAGATGATCCTTGTGTTGTACCATGTCTCTTGCTGGAAAATACCACTAACCTACAATGTGTTCTTTGCTTCCTGTTTCTTGCTTTTTGTCTTTTACTTTTTCCCTCTTTGTGATCATTTTATCATGTTTCTTGTCTCTTTTAATATTCATCAAATTTTATATCAGACGACAAAAAGTGAAGAAACAGGATAAGAGGTAAAAAGTAAGAAACAGGAAGCAAAAAACATAACTGTAGAGCTTGTATAGGCTTTACATCTGTGCCCACAATTTTGTTTTGTATTTTAGTGCAGCTGGCCGATTGGTTACGAGGAATTGACATTCTTCCCTAGAGCAGCTTCCTTCTACAACTGGGAGGAACCAAGTTTTGCTAAAGAGGACATTCCTGTACCAATGGAATTTACGCTTTATACACCACCTGTAACTCCTGGAAGCGAACTTACCAAAGAATTGACCGAGATAACAAGTGCTGAATATTCATCATGTCCTACAATGGAAGATAAAATTGAAACAGTGCCTGAATGTGAATTCATTACCTCAACAAAGGAATCTACTGATTTTAATAAATCATCACTATTTGAACCATTTGAATTAGTAGACGTTAACTCTAAAGAAAGTAAAAATATGAGTAAACAGATTGTAGATGTTAGGACACTGCCCAAGATCGTTAACATCAAAAAGACTAATATTAATCTTAAGATTTTTTCTAATATTGATAACAATTGTGATAATAGAAAACTGCAGGAACGTAATTATTCGTTCATGAATACAAATGTAGTGGATACTTTCAAGAATCTCGATATATCTAATAAGTGTACAGAGTTTGGTTTAAGTCAGCAGTACAATACCACAAACGAACAGAATGAAAACGGTAAATTGCAATTGGAGGCAACAGTGAATGAGGTAAAAACAGATATTGGCACAGAGACATTATCAAAAGCTAAGAACACGTTAATCGACCTAGATACTACAATTAATTTAGATACAACAAATCAGTCTACAGAAAGTATTTCGAACAACGATATAGACACACTATTGGAAGATATTCTTAACAATGAAAACAATTTACCTATAGCTTTAAATGATGATTGGTTAAATATGTTGGTGAGCTGATGACAGTAACTTACATTTATTATTATTATTTAATAGTTTGTATTGAACAAAGACTGAAAGCTGTGGCGAAGGAGATCAGATTGTAAGTTATAACTGATTTTTATGAAATGTGATAATAGAATGACATTTAATCGTAATGAAGTTATTGTAAGAAATTATCGTAAGAAATAATAAACAATCATAAAAGAAATTAAAAATGACATTTTGTTGTTTTATTATTACATTTACTCATCATCCTTTTAACAATGTAGTAATTAATCTGCTTATATGATAGAAGAAATTATGAACATTTACGGAAGTTATTTGACCTTTGGTAAATGAAAGAAAATCAGTCAAATGGTGAATAAAATTTTAGAATTTAAAAAACTCGAATCTTTAATTATAAAAAATGATTGCATATATTCACTTTACTAAGGTCCATTTTTACCAATGTAGATTAACTTTAATCTTGGTTCAAATTTACTCTTTACCTTTTTGTAATTTTTAAAATTTGAAAAAAAGAAACAACAAGTTAAAGCAAGATTAACGTTAATTTTCATAAAAATGAAAAAAACGATTTCTACTAGTAGTCGTTTTATTTTAAGCAATTAAGTATCCTAATCTGAAAACATTTTATTTATAATAAACTTAAAATTTATTATTTCCTCTCTTAAATCTTATCTCTTAGGCCTGATTGTTCCATCTTAATCGCTTTCAAAACTGTGAGGTAAATCTGGTAATTCGCGCATATGATTGGATAATCTTGTTATTTACTTAACAGGTAAAATTTATCAAAAGGTGAAACTTTTTTTCTTATCTCTTTAATCTTCTGTCTTTGAACTTGGCAGTTAATTCGGTCATATAAAGCTGCATTTTCATACTGACACTCGACGCTTGATTCGAGTGTCATAACAGATCATGTGATCAAAATTGACGAATACCAAGCATCAATTTTAATCTTTATTAGCAGCCAATCGCATATCAATTGGCAGCGTGTTTTGTTTTGTGCTGCTCTATCCGCCATTTTTCCTGTAAAGTTTATGGGTTTACCGGCCTTTACCTTTTTACCGCGTTTTATCTACTGTAATTTCGTCGGTAATAACACATGTCCTATTTATTTTTACGTACTTGTTCGGAAAATTGTTTATGCAATCTTCTAAAACAACATTCTTATTAAACTAATCGAATAAGGATCTTGGGTACTTATTCAGGATGGATTTCCTTGAATATCCGGACATCTTCGCCGAGGTTAAGGGCGCAATGGTAAGAATTCTGCTTTCAAAACAGTTAAACATTATCATATAATTGATTCTTCATGAGTTAAACACTTTTCACTTATCTGTTTTGAGCTCAACATAATGGCGATCTATTTCCTAATTACATGAAATTTGGCAATATTTAATCAGTTCTGTTTTTAGCTTTACTAAAGATACACAAATGATTGATTTTACATTTTCTTTGTAAGGAAAAAAATAATAATATGAGCTAATTAAGAAGGAAAATTAACAATATATATATATATATATATATATATATATATATATATATATATATATA
>NW_012130083.1:742658-755402 GCF_000143395.1 Atta cephalotes
AAACCGAAATATTAATCTTTGTAGATTTTTAAGATGCTTGTTAGCATCATTATAAAATTGATGATCAATCTAGTTCGAGATATTAATGTTTCAGTTAAAATATATTTGCAAAAATTTACATATGATTTACATATTATTAAGCATCAAGATCTGCTTTAATCGAAAATAGGAATATTTTTCTTAATTGATTTAAACAATATATATTTATTATTATCTCATTAATAATAATAATAATTGTTTTACAGACACCAGGCAGGTTGAAGTTGACTGATCAGCACTTGATCTTCAAGAATCAGAAAACTGGAAAAGTCGAACAGATCTCAGCTTCTGATATGGAGGTGGTAAATTACCAAAAATTTATTGGAACCTGGGGTCTCCGTATCTTTCTAAAAAATGGTACTTTACATCGCTTCAAAGGCTTCAAAGAATCTGAACAAGAAAAGATTGCCAAGTTCTTTTCTACTAATTACAAGAAAGATATGTTGGAAAAGGAGCTGAGTTTAAAAGGCTGGAACTGGGGTACTGCAAGATTTAATGGATCTGTCTTGAGTTTTGATGTTGGTCATCATACTGCTTTTGAGATACCTCTGTATGATGTGTCACAATGTAACACTGGAAAGAATGAGGTAACATTGGAATTCCATCAAAATGATGACGCTCCAGTCAGCCTGATGGAAATGAGATTTCACATTCCCGTTAGTGACAGTGTTGATCAAGATCCCGTCGAGGCATTCCATCAACAGGTAAGAGAAAATTTAAACGATAGATGGGTGTGTGAATGTATTTATAGACTTAAAAACAGAGAAGTAATTCATTTCTCAATTACAATAGGTGATGGATAAAGCATCAGTGATCAGTGTAAGCGGCGATGCGATTGCTATATTCAGAGAGATTCACTGTTTAACGCCACGTGGTCGTTATGACATTAAGATCTTCCAGACCTTTTTTCAACTGCACGGCAAAACCTTCGATTACAAAATACCTATGTCCACTGTATTGAGACTTTTCTTACTTCCGCACAAGGATAATCGTCAAATGTTCTTTGTCGTGAGCTTGGATCCTCCTATAAAACAAGGCCAAACACGTTATCATTATCTAGTACTCCTGTTCAATCAGGAAGAAGAGACATCTATTGAATTACCATTTACCGAAAAGGAATTAAAGGAAAAGTATGAAGATAAACTAACTAAAGAATTATCAGGACCTACATTTGAAGTGCTGGGCAAGGTAAGTAAAAGAAAAACTTTTTAGTTTCATATTTTTATTTTAATGCAAAATTATTTGTTTATAGGTGATGAAAGTAATTATCAATCGAAAGTTAACTGGTCC
Source organism: Atta cephalotes (assembly GCF_000143395.1). Lineage (NCBI taxonomy): Eukaryota > Metazoa > Arthropoda > Insecta > Hymenoptera > Formicidae > Atta > Atta cephalotes. The sequence continues at coordinate 743,988 of NW_012130083.1, forward strand.
AGGACATTTCACTGGTCATACCGGGACACCTGCTATTAGCTGTTCTTTCAAAGCTGCGGCAGGATATTTATATCCACTCGAGCGAGGTTTTATTTATGTACACAAACCTCCAATACATATTCGTTTCGAAGAGATAGCTTCAGTGAACTTTGCGCGTGGCGGCGGATCGACTAGGTCATTTGATTTCGAAATCGAGCTTACGAGCGGTGTGGTACACACTTTCAGTAGTATTGAAAAAGAAGAATATGGTAAATTATTTGACTTCATTACGGCCAAGAAATTGCGCGTCAAGAACCGCGGTAAAAGTGACAAGCCCAATTACGACGAAGATTTTGGTGACAGCGATCAAGAGGACGAACCGGACGCTTACTTGGCACGAGTCAAGGCAGAGGCGCAGGAACGCGATGGTGAGGAGAATCAAGATTCTGAGGAAGAAGGCTCGACCGATGAGGACTTCAATCCTAATCAGGACGAGAGCGATGTCGCCGAGGAATACGACAGCAATCCTAATAGCTCTGACAGCGAGGATTCAGATGCCTCTGCGGCTAGTCACAAAAAGGAGAAGAAAGATAAAGAGAAGAAAGAAAAGAAAGAAAAGAAATCGAAGTCAGCAAAAACTGTATCTGAGAAACCACGAAAGCAGAGAAAATCAAAGAAAGAGAGAGACGAAAACAAGCCCAAGAGACCTCCATCAGCATTTATGTTGTGGCTGAGTAGTACACGTGATAGTATTAAGACAGACAATCCAGGACTGTCTATAACGGATATCGCGAAAAAGGGAGGTGAGATGTGGCGAGAGCTCAAAGACAAGTCTGAATGGGAAACGAAGGCAGCCAAAGCTAAAAAAGATTATATGACATCGATGAAAGAATATCAAACGAGCGGAGGCGGTAAAGAAAAAACTAAAGAAAAGAAGACAGAGAACAAGAAGAAGGAAACGAAAAAAGACTCGCCCAGCAAGCAAATGTCTGGTTCCGGTTTCAAGAGCAAAGAATATATTAGTGATGACGATAGTAGCAGCGATGAGAGTAAGAAATCTGCAAAGGAAAAATCTGATAATGAAAGTGAGGAGGAGAAGGATAAGAAGAAAAAAACTGAAAAGAGGCCAACGGAAGATACTGGAAAAAAAACATCGAAAAAGACGAAACGAAATCAATCCGATGAAAGCGATGAGGAACCTATACAGAGTACTCCATCTTCGTCTGAAGATGAATCTAAAAGTGATTAATAAATGCTGCAGAATTCAGACATTTTTGTCATTAGTTTACAGTGTTACGCATACACTCATCAAAATGAATATATACATCTCCCTTAAAATTATTATATTTACTATTACAAGGGGATGAGCATTCAAGTGAATTAATATAGTTGTACAACTTTTTAATATTATAAATATATTTTAAAATGCTATATATGTAACTTTTTAATATTACAAAGTATTAATATTAAGATTTGAATGATACGAAAACAAATAACAATTTATTATCATCGTTAAATATATTTATTTGCTTTTTTCTTTGCAAAAATATATCTTCTTTCTCTCTCTTTAAATGAAAAAATACATAAAGGGAAAATTTTTATTTACCAGCTTCATTTCTAAATTATTTATTTCCATGTTGCACACATACAATGACACACTATTTAATTTACAATTGGTTATTCTTCTGTTTGTCTCTATAAAATGTGATTCTTTAAAAAAAAACCGAAATTGTAAAAGTTGTTAAAATTGCACAACTAAATTTGCTGTTAAGCAAATGATGACATATATATGTATATATATATATACATATATATATATACACACATATTACACAGATACATTATATGTACATACATAATTTCCTCTCTTAATATAACATTTCTATGTTAATGTTACAAGTGTGTGAATATTTGGCAGCAATACAGTGACTAGTTAATAACAAACTATTGATTAAAATAATCAATTAACCTTTGTTAATAATTATTTCATAATAAAAAATAGGAATGACAAAGTTGCACTGTTTGCATCGCCGATGATCCGTAAGAAAGCTATGTAGAACTGAAATATGAACGTGCGAATGTCTTTTCGTCAACTGTGTGGCTTTTTCTCTTTTTCGGTTTCCAAATAATTTATTTCCATCTCTTTTAATTCAATATGATGTTCCTTCATGGCTTTCTAAAACACAAGAGCACAGAATTATTGACATCATTAGTTCTTTGTTCAAAAATGTTAAAAAAATATTTCTTGAATTATAATCTGACCTATGAGAAGGGAGAGCTTCTTAAGACTTACCGCTACGCAATCTTTATAGACTTTAAGCAAAGGAGCGCACATTGAATCATTGGTATCCCCTTTTAAAAACTTTTCAGAGAACCAACTATTGAAACAGGCGTCGTACTTCTGTTTCAACTCACTGCAATCCTCCATGTTGCACCCTCGCTCTTTTTACCCCCTTGCTCTCTCTCCTCCTTTCATGCGTTATACACTTGCAGATTTCCTAAAGATACAATCCCATTTTAATTACCTTGACACACTGCTGATACATTTTGAATAAATGCGAGCATGTGCTGTCACTCGTATCACCTTTCAAGAATTTCTCGGAGAACCATGTATGAAAACAGACGTCGTATTGTTGCTTCAGATCGTTGCATGCCTCGCCTATGCTATTCATGAATGAATCCGTTTATACTATTCTGAAATTAATATAAATCAGATTTGTCGTTAGCTGGAGGCACAACATACACCAAAAAGACGAGCAAGAAGCAACGAAGGCTGAGTACAAAGAGCACTTTGTATTTAACATTTATAGACGATAGACATAAAGTTCATTGCCCAAGCAGAACAAGTCATTATGATATCAAAATGGCTCCAAAAAGATCATTAAAAGTTACTTTTCAATCATTTCCAATTAATTTTAGTGTTATTTTAACGTTATCGTGACTTAATCTGCTTGAGTGTGCTCCAGTGGTACTCGCAATGACAAATCGTAGCGAAAACAGTTGAAAATACCTGGACCTCGGCAGTTTAGAAAAAACTCGAACCGTGCCGGTACAATCTCTCGAGATAATCAGATTATATCTGTAGTGATCTATAACATAGGTTATGAAATATTCGTGATAAGTAAATTAAAGCTTCTCCTCTGCTTCTTCTTCTCAATTAATGGCTCCTGCCTCTAATAGCGATTTAAAGCGAATCCGCACAGCCCTTATCTAAGTCTCACGCTAATTGGCAGGTTTATTACACGTGGTGGCTATTATGTTCGTTCCACATACTGCACTGTACTAATGTACTGAACTTTTTGTGTATAGTACAGAACAAATCCGTAGTTGGCCGTTGCGTATTGGTTTCGAAGCTTCAGCGCGAAGCGCGCGAGCGTTGTTGAGTCCTTGGAAAATGTCAGATGTATCAAGTGTCGAAGCGTTAATTATTGTTATTATTATTAATTGTTACAAGAACAACCGTGCCCAGTACATCGTGACGCAAACTTAATCGTTTAGCATGACATCGTTGCTTTGGATGATCGTTTTGTGAAACGATCAAGATTCTGTTATTTCTCTAGATCGGAGCATCAATGTTAATATCGATAAGTTCCTGATACGACGGCCACTGTTGCTCGAGGCGAGTAACGATGAGTAGCAAATACAGTCCAGGGAAGATCACCCTGGGAATGATAAAAGGTAAGAAAAGATTGAAAAGCCTTATGTTTTTGATATTTATATTTCTTGATATGCAAGTATATAAAATATACAAATGTATAAAATATACAAATGTGAAAAATCTATGGAGTAATCTATGGATACTTTCCATTTGATGGCACAAGTTGATAGGAGCATCATTCTATCCTTCTTGACAGTCAGAAAGTGACAAAGATAGACACTTGTGTTGACTTATATCAACTTGTGTCATCAAATGGAAAGCATAATTTTTATTTTGTGTACTAGACTAACTCTCGTATTTTTTCTACTACAGGCAAACCGATCACCACATCAGTGCCAGTAATCCATTACCGAGCCAATGACGATGAATTGGAAGAGCTCTACCCGAGCTCCTCTGATGACGAAAAGCGTCTTACGCCAGAGTCCGACAAGAGGATACCGCCGAGTCCCTCCAAGAACAGCGTGAATGATCAAGGATTGGAAAATGACGCAGAGAGACGTTCTATTGAGGATAACGTGTTTGAAGGTACCTCTCCACCTTCAGATCCATGGAAAGTACTGTTTGACATTAAGGGAAAGATCACGAAAACTTTTGAAGAGAAGATCTCTGAGATGAAGAGCGACAGAAAGAAGAGGAAACGTAATAAGGATAATTCCAGTGTCAGTGACTCCGAGGAGACTCTGGGAGATATCACGCCGACTGATGAGAACATCAATGATAAGCAAGAAAAGGAACTTGCTCGTAATAAGGGTAATACCTCGAGATTTGTAGGTTTCTCGCAAGTTAGAACTGGCCTGAAAACGAGAAAAGAAAACTCTCAAGACGACAGTGTGGAAAGTGGCGTGGAAGCTGCTGAGTTTTCTGACCTTGTTCCTGAGCCACTTCCTTTTGAATCACAAGATGATTTTCGTGCTGAGGAGGATAAGAAAAACAATGCCACATGTCGTCGCAATTTTTTTGATCAGTCAGATGGACACGTACAAACGAAAGAAGTGAAATTTGACACGTTCCTCTCCCATATAAAAGATTATGTCTTTCAACAGTTGACAAAACAGTTAGCTACGTTGCTGATTCTTGTGCTTGCTTTCTGTTATCTCATTCCATTGCCTGCCCACTTGGTTGGCTTTTTTATAGGAGTCTTCATCACAATAGTGATGTACAAGCTGATGCAGAGGATCAAAGAAATTTTACAGACGCCGTTAGATAAGAAACTCACACATGTAGTAGTTCCAGTACTAGAAATACCGGCAGCAGAGGAACATGCAGTCCAAGAAAGATATGAAGGATGGTTAAACGAATTGCCATATACGTATGATCCTCACAATTATCATGTAGCACGTACAAAGTCGGTTTTCTTCAGTCTAGAAGGTGGAGTATTGCGTATTATGGAGACTAGAATGAAAGTACCAAAAAGAGCAGTGTGGGATGAGCAAAAACGAAAATATAAATTTACCAGAAAACGCGAGTACAATCTTAATGGTGCAAAAATAGAGTTGCTACCAGAAGGACTCACTCGGAGAAGGTATGATTACATCATGCATTATTTCATATTTTTATAATATACACAAATAAAATAAAAATATGTTTTGTGTACAGGAGATGGAGCAAGAAATATCCTATTTGTATCACGATGGACCAAGGAGCACTAATAGATAGCACGAGTCTGAACGACTGGACGGATCTCGGAAAGGAAACTCTCGAAGATGAAAAGAAAATTATCCAAGTAGATGGAGTCAATCAAGAAATGGATGAAAGTATCTTCGGCGAAGAAACAAAAAGTGAGGATGAAGATTCCAGATTGGAATATTTTAAGGATAATGAGGAGGATGAGTTTAAGATCGACGATGATGAAGATGATGATGATTTTTCACAATCCAAATCCCTCAGGAGTATTTACGAGGATTGTCGCGACAACGAAGAGATTACCAAGTGTAAACTTTATATGTTTGCACGCGCCGATCGAGAGAAGGAAGACTGGTAATCATCTCTTCTAAAATGTCTCTCTCAAATCAATTTAAATATAATAAAGATTCTAATTAAACTTTCTAATTATGAAAGTATAACTTAGAGCTTTGCTTGCTTTATTATCATATCTTAATAAAGAATTTTTCAGGTTTCGTAGATTGATATCAGCGACGTCTCTTTCGAAAAAACGACATTCAATTTGTTCCATAAATGATTCTGTATCCTACGCGAATACACTCTCTGCACAATTGGATGTGGCAGAAACGAAGTCACTAGAGACATCTCCGGAAGTCACTTACAGTACCTATATGAGCAAGTACCTGAATGTAAGCAATGTGATGATTAAGTTAATTTTAGAATCCTTATTATTATTAATTTTAATCAAGCGATTACCTTTCAGGTGGATCCTGAGGATTCTCCAAAGGAAAACGACGGCCTTTGGATAAATTGTCTTTTGGGACGGATATTGTTCGATATGCATAGTTGTCCAGAAGCAATCAATCTTATTCAAGATAGAATACAACGTAAACTCTCTAACATAAAACTTCCATACTTCATGGAGAGTCTCCTTGTGACAGAAGTAGTAATCGGACATGACGCTCCAATGATTCATAAAGTCTCTAAGCCCGCACTTGACGAGCGCGGACTCTGGTTTGATTTAAATATTACTTATAAAGGCAGCGTAACGATGACCGTAGAGACAAAGTTGAATCTAATGAAGCTAACACGTGCGAGTAGTGTTCCCAGTGATATTGTTGATGAGAAGTCTATTCCTACTAGATCACCAATATTCGATAGCGATGTAGAAGATAGTCCAGAAACATCCACTGAAGATGAAGATATAGGAAACATCGCGTCGAACGTCGCATCTAAAGAGACTACGTAAGTGATTTCCTAATTTAAATCATGGTTCTAATTCATCGTATCAATCTTGCCTTTTGTCTCTTTAATGCTATTGATATTTAATATATCTTATAAATTTTTTTATATTAAAAATGTATACAATTGAAACAACATATGTCCTTTATTCAAAATATAAATGTTCATCTCACAAATTAAAAAAAAATATAAAAATTACACGACGAAGTTGTAGATCAATTCATAGATTTTCTTATATTATAGACCAGTACAGTCTTCTGGTAAAAAGTTTCTTAGTATGGTCGACAAACTGACAGCCAACAAATATTTCCGGCACGTAAGTAACACTTAATTATATTTAGATAATCTATTGATCTGTTATCATTAATAATTACGAAAACAGGTTGTAGGCGCTCATTAATTAAATGAATACAACTTTTCTATCACAGGCTACGGAATTGTCATACGTACGGAGGGCAATGGAGGGTGTTTCCAACACGGAAATCCGTTTTATGGTTAGTGTATCCGGCATCGAAGGTTGTCTCTTATTAAATATCCCTCCGCCACCCTCTGATCGGCTCTGGTACGGTTTCAAATCAGTGCCGAAGATCGCTCTCACTGTGCAACCAACTCTCGGCGAAAGGACTGTCAACATTGTATATGTGAGTAAATGGATCGAGAATAAGTTGCTCAGGGAGTTCGAGAAACTAGTCGTTCTACCAAATATGGACGATCTGGTCCTGCCACTCTGTCCAAATTATCCCTTTACCACAACGTAAACGAATCTTGCGCCGGCCAAAAAATAGTCTCCTTTTACAACTTTTATATCTTTTTGTTTTTTTTTTTGTTATGTTTTGTGAAAGTGTTCGCAAAATTCACTGTCGCATGTTAATCGAAAAATGATATATTTTTCTTTAATATAGTGATTTATTTAAATTAGATAGAAACCTGCGAAAAAAAAGATTTTTAGACAACAATGTAGTTTAAACTATTTTTACATAATTTTTTAATATTATTATCATTATGTTATTTGTCGCAAAAAATCATTTATTAACCGTATTTAGCACCTAAAAGAAAGTGGGAGGAATTATTGTGATATATTCTTATACATTCTTACATGTATTATTTTACATTTATAAAATTCAAGGAAAAGGAAGGCAAGAGAAACGAAGTTTATAGTACCAGTGAGCATTATTTTTATTAAAATATGTAAAAAAAAAATCTAATGAGCGAAAGAGGTGTACAGGGAGAAAAATAATTAATGTGAAGTGTAAATCTCGCTATTTATTTTGTTTAGTCACACAGTTGTAAACATTTTTAAATCGAGTGAAATTGATGCTACGCTAAAAAGAGGAAAGAAGAATACGCGTCAGTGTGATCGTTGAATTAGTCATTTAATAGGCAGCTGATGTGAAATATTTTTTAAATTAATATTAAAATTATAAAATAATTAAATTACAGTAAAATTAAATAATCAATGAATTTGAGCAAATAAAATTAGGACAAAATTATCAAAATAAAAAAAAATATATGTATATGAAACAAGTTAAAAGGTGAAGACTTAAAAGTGAGATGATTTTTGTGTCATCGTAATTATTATTAGATTTATTATCATTTAATAGTTAAGTTCGTAAACTAAATAATATTGCAATTGGCAAAATGAAATAAGAAAAGAAATTATGAGATAACGTATCAATTATTTTTATCAAGAATAGTAGAATGATCGCACAGATTAAAATACAGTTTAAAAATACAGTTTAAAGTATTAATTGTGCGCTCAGTTTACAAATGAATATATAAATTTCATTTCTCTGTAGTCCGTTGTGAATCAAAAAACTTATAGTCAATGGCTTTTCAACGAATGTAGCAGAAAGATTTATTCTCCTGTCTCTGATTGATCGGCTGAGTGAATTACTCTACTCGTTCAACGACACTAAAGTAAAGAGAAAGCAAAATGTTCATTAATATATAATCGAGTACAGTTTGTATCTAGCCAGCTTGACCTGTAAGCTGTTATTTTGTTTGATACTATACAAATATATACGTGCGCGTTTGTGTATTTGCGTGTCTCAGGGAGATTATATATAGATTAAATTCTGTAGCCACGATGTGATTTCGTTACGGTAGAGTACCATTGATATTTTTAAATATGGAAATTTTTTTATATCAAAATATATGACAAATTATATCAAAAACCAATTCTCATACGTTTAAATATAAAACTAATTGCAATAAAGCAAATATATTTTGTAAAAGTTTTTCAAACGATGTTCTGTTTGAGACCTCGTACCGTAATCGATCTTGCATGGTTCCAGAATTAAATCGCAGAGGTATATTAAAACAGTTTTTGCAGAAATAAATTATTGTACATTACAATTGTTTCCCTCTTTCTCTCTTTTTCTTCTAGAAATTCTTTTCTAGATAAACTAAGAATACCGATATATTTTGAAACTATCATGTGAATATATGAACGCTCAATTGTTGTATAAATATTATAAATTATATGACTCATCTATCAATTGATAGACAAGTGTTATAGACAATTGTTTTTATTATGCACACATTTTTTATATTAGAGGTATAGAATATGGACAGAAATGCATAATTTTTTTCAAATATCTTCTTTATTGTCGCATATATATAGTATTTTGATAAGAACAGCTATTCCTGTTGGAATTTATATAAAATACTTTTAGTAAATCTATACAAAATTGTTATAATATTGTATGAATATAAACAAAATATGCTCAACTCTGCAGCGAGTCCATGTACTCGCCCAATAAAATTGCAATATATCTAGTATTTTTAATCGCTGCACACTTTCTCTTAGCAATAAATGCTAATAGAATGTTATTCCTATATCAATTTTAAAGACTGAGACATTCGTAATAAAATTACAGAAGAATGGAAAAGATTCACGCTTCAAGAGGAACATATATACAAAATCTTTCTTTACACAATCTCAAGTATATTTGATTTCAATGAAATTTTAGTACGTTAAATTTTATATTATAAAATATGAAACGAGAAAATGATGTGAAATAGGATAAGAAAAAAAAGAGAGAAAATAAGAATTACGAAAAGGAAATTTTTAAGGGAAAGAGTGAGCGATGATGGGATATTCTATACATAATGATTTTTCTAATCTTTAGAACAAATATAAGGCAAATGTGCTTTCCGTTTCTTCGTGCACGTTCTTCCGTGTTCTTCTTAATACAACAAATAATATCACAGTTTGGAGATCGACAATCTGACAGTATGCAATATGTACATAAAGAATGATATTCCCTATATACACGATATCCTTGTACAAACGGACAGTTTTTTATACGATATTATTCTTTTAATGATTGCGTTGATTTCCAATTTCGCAACACGATACTGCAGTCTTATCTATTGTATATCGTGTATATTTCTTTACGACTTTCCAAAGAAAATCACTTTAAATCTCATTAGCTAACTATGAAGGACACAGGGCGCATTGTCCATTTCATGTACAATTTGCATCCACGCTTCCAATCGAGGCGCACATACCAAGGTGAGATCTCCGAGACGTCGTTTGGCCATTATCACAAATTCACCGAGGCCGTGCCGCGCGTCACATACCATTGGTATTCGCACACGCACGCTCTTCTTAAAAGACGCGTCAATTTCATTGCCCTGTAATAATTTGTTGTATTTTTAAATATTTTGTAATTAACTTACACAAGCTTTAAGCATGACAGAAAAATCAAAGTATATATTGTCTTATAAAGTTTTACCTCAGCTTCCTGGGCTACGTAGCGCAGAATCTTGGTGACCCTAAGTATCAATTCAGCCGTATCCATCTTAGGATTCTGTTCAACGTCAGTGACAGTACCTTTAGCAACCAAGTCGCTTTGACAGTAAGCCTTGGCGAGTTCCTCCATGGAACAAGGTCTACAGTCCTCTTCTTCGTCCGGCACGCGAAGTGTTCCCCCCTTCACAGAATTCGGCTCCAGATCGTATTGCAGTTTAACCTTGGTGTTTTTGAAGGAATAATCATCCTCAGCTTCCATGTAAAGTGCGGCTGTATGCTTCCGCGAGCGGAAACATCGATGTGTAAGTTCGTGCTTGCCATCAGACGGAGAATAGAGTTGTCTCAGCTTGCCGCCAGCTTCCAGAAAGACCCGCACAGGCCCAGAGATCTTGACGCAAGCACGGAAACCCAGATAGCTGAGAGAATTGTTCTCCAAGAATGAGATCGGGGAGGAAAGGACCACTCTCAAAGCGTCATGAGGATAACGCCATAGTACAGTTCCTCGAGCACAGCGCAGATACACTGGCCGGACACCACCGCTTTCTCCTCCGCTGTACAAAGTATTTACATTCAATTAATACATCTATTTTTATAAATGTATTACAATGAGAAATAAGGAGAAATAATGTTATTCATTTGAAATTATAGAGAAAAGAAAGAATGACTCATATTAATACTCTGCCATATGTTTAATTGAAAATGTAATTGAAATTATATTGAACATAAATATATCTCTCTCTCTCTCTTTCATTATTTTATATTATTAATAAAAAGTATTCCTATCCATATCCACAAGTTCAGTAGACCTTGACTTTTTTCAATAATATTACAACAATTGTTTACTTTATACAATTTCAGTACATAATATTATTCCTCGAATTTTGACCTACAAAATAAAAAAATCCATGTTCAATCACGTTAACTTCAAACAAAGATACATTTATTTAAAATACTGGATCTGCAATTATCAGTTCAGGAAATTTCAGAACAAATATCGGAACAAATGATTGGTGTTAAGAAATTGAAGTGGAGCGATTTATGTCCGACTACACAACCGGCGACTTGTGAAGTCACATCAATCGCGCGCTTGTTACGGCACTGACGTGAAAGTTCGTGAAACGCAGAGAGAGAGAGAGAGAGAGAGAGAGAGAGAGAGAGAGAGAGAGAGAGAGAGAGA
>NW_012130083.1:758941-764267 GCF_000143395.1 Atta cephalotes
AATAGCAATAAAGAACTTATAATTCTAGTAATAAAATTTTACGTAGATATTCGTATGAATTAATATACATCTATTATATATATCTATAGAATTAGTTGTGTGCGTGCGTGCGTGCGTGCGTGCGTGCGTGTGTGTGTGTGTGTGTGTGCGTGTGTGTGCGCGCGCGCGCGTGTGTGTGTGTGTGTGTGTGTGTGTGTGTGTGTGTGTGTATATAAAATTTCGAACTTATTTGTGTCCATTATTTCAAGGCATTTGTAACCTAATGTTCATAGAAATATTTTTCTTTTTTATCCAGAACATGCTTATGAAATTTTTAAATATACTCATGATTCACTTTATGTACATATTACACGCATATATTGGTGTGTGCATATATACATATATACACACAGCAATTTAAAGATTAAAAAAAAGAAATATGTAAACATCATGACTTAACATGTACATATTTAGATTTAAATAAAAATTTATATTCTAGATTGATGTTGTAAAGATTTTATATGATAGATTATTTATCATGGTTTTTTAAATATATTCATTTGAATTAATTTATTTTTTATGTAATAATCATCTTTTCATACATATAAATAATGTTTAATGGACATTAAATTTAAAAAATTTTGTATATAATTGTAATATGTAAAATGTAAATAATAAAAACAGGATAAGGAAACTTCTTGGAGATTGTATTATATGTTTATTAAGATTCGTGAGATATATGTACTCATGAATATTATTATTTATACATTCACAAAACATACATAATTTAAAACTCTCACCGAATGTTAATTAAATTTATTTGAAAGAATACTTGACAGAATGGATGTATTGAAAATATTGAAATATAAGAGAGATCAGATCATGTTGGAAATAATTTGAGAAAATAAAATGAATAAATAAAACATGAATATATAAGTTTCTATTTCATGAATTTATCTAATAAAGATATTCCGTCTCAATATATAAAAATGACAGGGAATCCATCTTGGAGATATTCAGTAAGCATTAATATGTTCTTTTTTGTGACAACTGTTACGATTTATTTATTTTCCTATTACACGTTAAATCACTTTATAGTCAACGATCACATTTTCAAAATAATTTATCCTTTTATGGTAGTATCCCCTTGACGATTGTTATTCTCAGCGTTCACGGGCAGCTTTGTTGGATTTGTTTGGTTCTCATTGAAAACCAAAAGCAGAGGTAAACCCCCTATGACCATACACGTACCCATACACAAAAAACATACAGTGTAGCTTCCAGTTACATCGCGAAGATAACCTGGAATAATATCAATTATTATCAATATAATCAATATAATATATAGCAACCAAAATTAATAAGAATTCATTAGAAGTATGTAATTATATTGCTAGAAAGAACAAAACGAATTGCATGTAAATAAATAAATACATCAATTTAAGTATATGCGTGTAAATTCAAGTACGCTTTAGAAATATTCTCGTAAATATTTTAATGTGTGCAATCCATTTTTTTTTATAAAACTTATAAATTGTAATTTATCATCGTATTTGTTTCGCTATTTATTTTTATTTATGAAATTCAGAATTTGCGAAAATATTATCTATTATATGTAACATCATCTTAACATTACATAATAATTATAATCCTTTATATAACTCAAACACTATTAATGACTTGACATTTTCTCTAAAGAAAAATCGATTTCAAATTAGTGATGGTTGCAGTATTTTATTATTCTATTTTATCTATTTTATAAAATCATCTGAGCAATTAATCTGTAACCATAACGTACAAGTTTATCAAGATAAAAAATATATCAACATAGAATTAACATAATTTAAATAAAAATCTGGACAAATACATAAAAAAACAAACTGAAAAAACGTAAATAATAATCTCCAAAGATAATAATATCAAAATTAAAAAAGGCGATTATGAACGTCATTCAAAAGATGTATAATTATTTATAAAAATTATTAGATATTCCTTGACAAAAAAAAACTCAATTTTTATCCTGTATTGCACACATCGATCGCTATTTACTTATTAGAAAAAAGTAATCCTGCAAGAGAGACCAGCGATGGTTGAAACAAAGAACAACCCTGGCAATATATTATGTATACGTGTGAGCGCGTACAGATTTTATATTTTTATCTCCGCACTCTTAGACGTAATTATGCGGATATAATTAATGCAATATATAGTGCAATACGTGGCTCAATATTTTCTCTATTGTCTCTGGAGTGAGTCGCACGCGTGTACTTTTCTATAGTCACACACTCACAAAAAAGTCGATCAAATTAAAGGGAAGACAAGAAAAAGGGAATCAGCTCGATCTGAATTAAAGAGCATTTGCTGCCTTTGAGAAATGATTGCAGCATACGGTTTCGGAGCAAGAAAGTGACGTGGTTACCTGCGAGAGGTGGAATAGAGATCGCTCCAAAGCTCTGGAACATCCTCACGAGACCGTAGCTGGACGATATTTTGTCGGTGCCGTATTGATCGGCGAGCAGGACGGGAACTAGGAGGAACCAACAGCCTAGGCACAACCCGTACATGCCAACGGAACACGCCAGCACATAAAAGGAGTGAGCCATCGGAATTGCCAAGACCGCCACGCCAGCACCGACCACGCTACTCAATGGAAAAAAGATTTAATAATTCAATAGTTGCTGTATACTTTCGTTTCATCATCTCCGAAAGCATCCACCTGAAGATATTGAAAGCGAATATTATATTGAGATAACTAATTGTTCATTCATTAAATATCTAAATCGATGATATTCCAGAATATCTCTCAGGATCCTAAAATATCTAAACGCGTTAAATTGCAGTCTCTAGGTATCGCGCGTGAAGCGAATAGAAGCGATTCATAAATATTTTCTGGAGTCGATTTTCATAATTTATTTATCAAGAATACAGATGTAATTATAAGTTTTAATGATAATTAACTGTGTCTCTTTTTCTCCATCTAACGCATCTCGGTTATCTTACAATTAATACGAACTGAATTCTGAAATCTCGTAGAGCTCGAGATGTGTGTTATACGAGAGAATGCATACGAGAGAACGCTCACCTGCCAATATATCCTTTCCGCCGATCGAACAGCTTGAGATCCGAGAGCCAGCCAAGACCGAGTCTGCCGCACAAATCGAGCACGGCGGAGATGGCCACTAGATAGCCGGCTTCCGATTTCGTGTATCCAGCGGCGTGGACGTACGCCGGTAGATAGTACAGCATGTACGGGCTACCAGTGGACATCAAGCTGACGGAGAAGCACATCATGATGAATTGCGGATTCTTCAGCAGCGATAAGTCGAGATAGCGCGTCAATCTCTGCATGAACGTGATCTTAGATTCCGTCGACGATGTCAGCGACAAGGACGGAATCCTGTTCGGCGGCGATGGAGGCGGCTGTTGCTGTTGTTGCTCCGGCGGCCCCATCGCTGTCACAGACGACTTTAATGATCTGAGCGACGATCTGGCGGCCTTGTACACGCATGTCGAGTCCGTAGACAGATCTTCCACGCTGTGCAGGATACTGGAGCTACGAATCTTGGAAATAGGCTTCATGCGAAGACCCTCGCCCATCACATCCTTCTCCTCGTCACTGTCTGTCAGCTCGACCGCCACCACGCCGCTGTTCTGGTGGAACAATTCGTTCAGCATGTTGTGTCGGGCAGTTGGATCATTGGCAAACAATAATTCCAATTTTTGTTGCTTTGATTTGTCCTGATCCTAGAGATATAGTAAGAAAGACAGCCGATGAATATTATTATTAAATTGTTATTGAATCTTTACAGCCGATATTGCTTAATTATTGTTACATGGAGAGTATATCTGTTTAAACAGAATGAGTCGTTTGCAATATTTTATAAAGAAAATATATTTAATTACATATTTTATAAATAAATAAAATAATTTGCATGTATACATATATAAATATTAATATTAATATTAATAGTAAATATATATATATATAAAACATATATCAGTTGAGCATTCGATTGTATACCTGATCTTTCAGTTCCTTCTCGATCTTCTCCACTGAGACGTCTTCCTCAGGAGCATAATTTTCATCCAGTGGTCGGTACAATGTCGCACTGACACATACGTGCAGCATGCAACCGCCTAATAGCAATATTGTGCCGTGAAAGCCGAAGTCTTTCACCAGAAATTCAATCAGAAGCGGGAATACGAAGCTACCCGCGGCAGTGCCGGACACGCAGATCCCATTTGCCAAAGCGCGGTGTTTGTCGAAGTACTGCGATACCAGGATTATACCTGGAGTCGTCGATAAGCCACCGCCAATACCTGCAAGGACACTTTTAACTTTGCTTCTTCAGTAAAATGCGATATTGGAACTGCCCGGCGATGCGAAAGACGTAACGTGTAAGATATATATGAAGGACTGATATGGAAGAATCAGGTCACAAGATTGAAATTCAAATTTTACAAACCTGTCAACACTCCAAATGTAAAAAAGAGGTGTATTAATCGCGTGGCAAAATAACTAGTTGTAAGTCCTAGAGCGCAGAAAAGTCCTCCCACGAAAACCACTGTTCGACAGCTATACTTCTGGCAGAGCATACTCGTTACAGGAGCTGCGAAACGAAATATCGATTTAGCGCGCCTCGATTAAATATTATATCGACGCAAACGGACAAGGTCAGCTAATGACGGATCATAGGCGTACGTGACTTACGCTCCTTTTTTCCCCCCCCGAGAAACTGAGGTCACGGAGGCAGAGAAGCTTGAACGATGACTTACCAAGCGCTAAACATAGGCACGTCAGAATCGCTGGTATCCAAGACGCGACCGAGGCTGATGAGTCCTTGAAAGTCTCCATGACCTCAACATACAGTACACCATAGGACTTGACCAATCCGGCCACCCAGAACTGTACGAAGAAGGCGCCGAATACCACCACCCAACCGTAACCACCATCGAGAGGGACGTACGTGGTGTTCCGAGGTTTCTTGGTCTCGTTTCTTTGCCGGGATTTCCTTCTTTTCGGAGCTGCATACCTCACGGATCTGGATTAGCATTTAGCTGTTATTATATAAGCGAATAATTACGTGTAGATTTGGAAAATGCAAAACCCTCGACTATGCCGTACAATAAATCTCATCGAATGCGACAATTTCTATTTTTCTTTTTTAATCTTAACATATTTGAAAGCTGCTGAGAAAAGTTGAAAGATTATAATAACAATTTACAAAACAATATGTAATGTAAATTTTACTCGTGAGAGGAATCGTGTCTATAACGTATAACAAATGAATTAGCATAATTTAACATGCACAAACTGAAGTTAAAGGTATGTTTAACTGTTATTTAC
>NW_012130083.1:766693-770764 GCF_000143395.1 Atta cephalotes
TCAATAAGATTTATTATGTTTTTATTTCCTAAAAAATCATGAGAAAATCGTTAATGGAAACGATACGTTTCGCATGCAACAGCTCAATACTGCGATAAACAGGGCGCTGAACAAAAAAAAGGATCAAACGCGTATAAATTTATCGCATAAGCAAGCATGTACATAATCGGCGTTCGTTTGCCGATACCAGCCGATACCTGGATAACACACCCCCGACAATATTCACTCCAACACCGACCTGAGCTCCCTAGATTTGGCGATGAGCGGCCGGGCAGTGAGGCTGGATATCGTCAGCAGGTTGTCGTTGTCCTCGTCTTCGACGACAGTGCCTTCAGGGCTCTGCAGATGCGGCGGTACGATTGGCGTTGACGTCGCTGTCGCCTGCACCGCCAAGGATGCCGGCCGCTTCGGTGACGGCACCCCGCTGGCGACGCCACTCAGATCGTACACCGGCGCCGAATGGATGGAGAACAGTGAGCCCAGCTGAGTCGCCGGCTGATCATTCATATTCTCGTCGATGAGATTGTTGCCGGTGACGGCCATCTCCTGGGACGCTGTCGTAGGGACGCTGACGTCGACGTCGGCCAACAGGCTCGACGCCCGACATGCGTCCTGAAAGCTCCATTCCCGTGGTAGCGACATGTTTCCTCGGCGGCTTCCTCGGCGGAACCGGGGGGACCGTAATACATTGGATTATATTGCTTGGTTGGTCGCCCGTGATTTAGTCGATCGGTCTCTCTGGTCTTTCGTCCAGCAGCTCCTCGAGCTCTTACTTCGCGCTTTGTCACCGCCTGGTGTTCGCCCTCGCCTGCTTCTCCAATGACTGGAGAACGGATAACTCTCTGCCTCTATTTGGACACGATATCTACCTGTAGAGGGACGCTGTTATGATCATACAACCCTTGTGCCTTTCCTTCCTTTTGATTATACCGAAAGCTCCTCGGTGAGGAGGGCTTCGGTGTCTCTTGATTTAATTTTCGAAGACAAACTACTTGAACTCGAGGTATAGAAATGTCAACGATCGATGATCAGCGTTTTCTTGTCTAGCTGCCAAAGCACTTCTCCCGACTTTGTAATGTAGACTGAGACTTACTGAGACTCTTTCAGTGAACACGAGTGGGGTGCGCACGCAGACTGGTGGAGGGTTGCAACTAACTGGAAATTTACAGTGGGATCGATACGTCGGTGACGCTGACGCGCAAAGGCATCTTCACGGAAATCACCCACGACCCACGTGCAAACAAACTGACAGGAGAAAAACCACGATTGTGATCATCGCCAGACAAGTCATCATTTTTGAACGGGCGAAACTGGGTTACATGAATATGGAACTATACGAAGTTTTTTGATGAAAGAGAGATTGACGAGTAGCTACACATTTGAAGCTTTTATACAAAGCTATACTTTGTATAAAAAACGTTGACAGTCGAAATATTGAATAAAATTTAATTGTTCTGGAAAAATAAAATTTATTTCAATATATTGAAATAAAATAATTTAGACTATGCTCGATATACATTGTAAAAAAATGAGAAATTTTCTAATAAGGGAAAAAAATCTAATTGTCATGCTCCAAATTTTTGTTTTATTTAGTTTTTACATTTTGATGTCTGAATGAAATTTGAGAAAATTGAAATTGCTTAGATTATTGAAATTGATTTTACATTCATATTTCATACGTCTAGAATACATATATTTATATATATTTCCAGAAATTCAAAATTTTATAATAAAAAAAGGTATAGTTAGTATATTCTTTAGATCTTGTATTAAATAAAATAAATAATTCGATCATTGTTTGGAAAAAAATACTTATGTTTTAATTAGCAAAAGTATTTTAAAACACAACGTGATGTAGTCGAATAAATAACTTACTTTTTATAGAAATATAATAAATAGATTTCATATTTATTCATATAGAGATATAAGTACTTTGTAAAGTCGAAAATCGCGATTGTCAACTCAACTGCAATTGATAAAATTTACATATTACGTCAAACATATCATTTACTATTTCAACGCAAGCCTGGAAATTTCTTCGACTTAAAGTAAGTTACTAATCGCTCACAAAATGTTGCGTCCAAAATCTCATTAGAAACCGCTTTGCATTGCGGTTTAAGCTAATTATCTCTTAGATGTCGGCCTTCTCTTGTCATTACGTCATCTTGCGTGCATTGTTCGCCCTCGATTGTCGTAATTATCTGGTAACAGCAATTGTGGAAGAAATTTGCGCAGAGATAATCATTTCGCGAAATGCTGCATCCAAATATATAATTTAATATATAATTTAATTATACAAGTAAATAAGCAATATTAAGAATCTTTAAAATCAAGTAAATAAGATTTTAAATAACGATTATGGCATATCATTAATTGTATACTATTATTTAATCTAATATCATTCAGTATTGTTTAATAACTTTGTCGAAAAAAGATCTATTTGTTCTCATTAATTTAATCTCCCACTAATATAATATCAAAATTGTTTATAGATAAACTTTATACATTAAGTAACTTTTAAGAAAATAATAACAATGAAAGCAACCGTACTGATATTAAATATAGAAACAGATAGGCGTAGCGACTGTTTTGATTAGCATTATTTGAATTTGGCGATTTCTTGATCGAACCTCATGGAGGGGGGTAACTTCTACGCGCAGCATCCGACTGGATCAATGACAAATCTCCCAACTCTCTACATCCCTTGCGCTCGCGCTCTATCTCGAGGTTCAGCATTAGCGCTTGGGCTGTTCCAAAGTGCGCTTCCCTCGGGCGTGGACTGATTTTGACATGTAATAAATAGTAGTAGGTTCCGAGTGGATCCTTGGAGATCCGTCTCGCTCCAGAGAATCGGACAAGATATCTAAGATAAGGTGCATATAATAAAGCATCAGAAATCATACGTGAGTAAGCTGCTTGAATTTCCTTTTAAAATGCGTGAATCACACACGATTAAAACCCAATAAGACTTTCGATAACAACAGCAATTATTATTATTTTTAAATATATGTTTGTATAATGCTCCAAATAAATATATAAGTTAAATTATATTAATTATAAAATACTAATAACAATCTTATAACAAACATATAAGTATGTATTGAAGACGAATAAAACACGTAGAGAAAACAATGTTTTGTTTGACGTTGCGAAAATACGAAGAACTTTCATCATGAAAATGGGCGGAGGCTGTTTACTATAGGAAAGGATACAAATTCAATGACCCAGTTACTCTTTTAATATTTAGCAATAATAAGGTCCAACGAAAACAATATTATACTTTTGCAAAAATAATCTTTCTGTATAAGTTTACTTTTCATATAACGGAATCTGACATCTGTTATTGAAAATATCTAAAATTATAAAATTATAATAAATAATATTACAATTTACGATAGTGAAAGAATAAAAATTCTTAAATATTTTATATAATTTAGGTATGTATTAAAATATTAAACACTTAATATTAATTTTTTAATATTTTTTTTTTATTAAATTAAAAATATATATAAAAAAAATAAAACTATTCATACACTTTACTAATTAATTACATTTCGTTTAATTATTGATTGCATTATGTATTGTTTATTATAACAATAATCTTAATTTAAAAAAAAATTTAATACAAATTTTAACACATTAAGAATATTCAGATATTAAGTTAAAAAATATGTATATATAAATTATTTCACTTTATTTAGTTCGTGACTGAAATCTCAATATCAATTGTCAAAAATTGATAATTTATTGATTTAACGTAAAGATTTATTTAAGAATAGATAGCTACACGATGGCGAAACGTATGAAGACTGTGCTGTCACTCATCTTCATTATCTTGCACAATGCTTCATGGTTAGGACTCATCTTCGTCAGGGCAAATCATAACAATCCAAGATTCTTCAAGATAGGCGGTGTTCTCTCCAATGTTGACAGTAAAGAGCACTTTGAAAAAACAATTGACGTAAGATTAATAATGATAATTTTGTAATAACAGCAGTAATAATATATAACTTACAATATTATATGTATACATATATATATATATATATATATATATATATATATATGTAT
>NW_012130083.1:773987-781463 GCF_000143395.1 Atta cephalotes
ATATATATATATATATATATATATATATATATGTATGTATAACTTCACTTATATAATTGTTAAATGTATCTTAAAGAGAATTCTGAGCGTTATAATATACTTGTACAATATATCTAATATATATTCAATATGATTATGCATACATACATATACCTCAATTTCAGCATCTCAATTTCGATTTCCAATACGTCAATAAAGGGGTGACATACAAGCACACAGTAATCGAAATGGACTCCAACCCTATCAGAACCGCATTGAGCGTCTGCCGATCTTTGATAGCCGAACAGGTGTATGCAGTAGTGGTGTCGCATCCGCTTACAGGCGATTTATCACCAGCAGCGGTTTCTTATACAAGCGGTTTTTATCACATACCCGTGATTGGCATATCATCCAGGGATTCCGCCTTTTCGGATAAAGTATGTATAAAATAAAATAAATAATTCGCACAATTTAATAATAGATACAGAAATTAAAGTAAATTAACGCGTAAAACTAAACCGAAAGTATATTATTTCTTTTTGTAAAAATTTCATATGTAAGCTTACAATATTTTTGAGAAAATCCATTTCAAATATTTGAAAATTAATACATTACTAAACAAAAACCTTTTATATTATAGTAAAAAAAAAAAAACAAATAAAAAACAATCTACATTGTATGATTATATGTGATTAAGGATGCCGCGATAATTGAACGGATTGAATATCTTTCCAGAATATTCATGTCTCATTTTTGCGTACTGTACCACCGTATTCTCATCAAGCGGATGTCTGGGTAGAACTGCTGAAGCACTTTAATTACATGAAGATTATCTTCATCCATAGTTCCGATACGGATGGTCGTGCGCTCCTTGGACGTTTCCAGACGACATCACAGAATTTAGAAGACGACGTAGAAATCAAAGTGCAGGCACGTTGCACAATAATTTAGATTATGGCAATAATATTATGGCAATAATGTTAATATTATATTAATACTTCAATTATTATTTAATTATATTATAATTTATAGATCCTACACTTTAATACTTTATACTAATAGTTATGTAATTTCTTCAATAATTGCTATTACTTACATCTAGATTAAAAAGAAGAATTTCCTGCTACTAAATATCATTATTTCAGGTCGAATCAGTTATCGAATTCGAACCGGGATTACACAATTTCGAGGAGCAATTGAGGGAAATGAAAAGCGCACAAGCGAGAGTCTGCCTCATGTATGCTTCGTGAGTATATTCATCATTTACGGATTTCGAGAATTATGGTGAAATAAAATAAGAAATATAAAATACGAATTCTATTCTAAAATAATAAATAAATTCTAATATAAAAAAAAATGATGGGCTATAACCATATACAGTATAAGTAATAACATTGTCTTACAATTTTGATGATTATTTAACGATCTTATCATGGACTTCAATTGCGAAAATACTTCAATAAACTTTTTTGACAGGAAGAAGGATGCTGAAGTGATTTTCAACGACGCAGCTAATCTAAACATGACCGGCGCCGGATATGTGTGGATCGTCACCGAACAGGCATTAGACGCGCCAAATGCGCCAGATGGCTTGCTGGGGTTGAAGCTGATCAATGCTACCCAAGAAAAATCACATATATCTGACAGCTTGTTAGTATATGCTTTAAACTACTATTATATTTACCAGGTTTCCACTGCATTGCACATCTGCCTTTACTTAGGCATTGATGTTTTGGGAATTGATATTTTTTTAAGCTATTTAGATATTATACATCTCGAATAATTAAATACAATTAATAATAAGAAAATAATAAGAGTTCTTTTTGAAAATTAATGGGTCTTTATCTCAAAAAAATTTTTAGTTCCTTAAAAATTTGTCTTTCCTATATTTGTTTCTCTGCGTACTGTTTAGATATGTCCTCGTATCCGCATTGCGAATGATGAATCAGACGGAGAAGATCACCGAAGCACCGAAGGACTGCAGCGATTCCGGCTCTATATGGGAAACTGGCAAGAAGCTTTTCCAGTATGATCATCTCTTATCTATCTAATTTTCTAATTCGAAATTCTTTTTTTCTATCAATCCTGGTAGCAATAAAAATTCTATCACGTCGGCTCTTATCTTTTGTTATTTGTCTTTTCAGGTATATTCGCAAGCAAGTATTACCGTATGGTTCGACAGGTCGAGTGGCATTCGACGATAACGGGGATCGCATATTCGCCGAGTATGACATAATCAACATCCAATACACAGGTCCAGACAACAACAAGACGCAGATGTCCGTCGGCCAGTACTTTTATCCCACTGTGGTAGACAATTCAACAAGCATCTTATATAAAATGGCACATTCTTGTGTTAGTCACGTAGTTCAAACGTAATGATTCTTTGTTACTGAATAGAATGCTACCAAGATGAAGCTGCGAGTGAACGAATCCAACATTATATGGCCTGGTCATCTGAAGATCAAACCCGAAGGTTTCATGATACCTACGCATTTGAAGGTGCTAACAATCGAGGAGAAGCCATTCGTTTATGTTCGCGAATTACCTGACAATGAGGCCGAGTGTTTACCTGAGGAAATCGCATGTCCACACTTCAACCTAACAGACGGTGCATTGCTAATTAACAGAATAGTGAAGACTTGTTTTTAACCAAATTATTATTTTAATTTGTGGAATAATATTTGTCATCTTATTATAGCTTGGATAGAACTATTAATCTTTTTTTTCCCTATTAATACATAAAAAAAGAGATTAGAATTAAAATTATTTACAAACGATTCTGTTGATTGAATCAGTAAATTGATTGAATCATTAGTTAACTTATTTGAAGTTTGATTCAAATTATGTGTTTTGAGAATTTTCAATTTATTTGATTTATTAATTTATTCTCTATAAATATTACGTCTACTCAAACAAGTTGTTAATGTTTCTGTTGCACCAAATCAATAGTATTCAATAGTATTCAAAATTATTTAGAAAATATAATAGAACGTAATTTTTTTTCTTTTCAATAGATAATCAAATGTTTTGCTGCAAAGGGTATTGCGTGGATCTATTAAAGGAATTGTCGAAATCGATTAATTTCACGTACAGTTTAGCTCTATCGCCGGATGGTCAGTTTGGCAGCTACGTGATCAAAAATACTTCGGGTAAGTAACAGAATTATAGAATTTTATATAAATATAAGATATTAAATTTTTAAAGAAAGGACCCAAGTAGCACGTAGCGCTTACAAAGCGGTAAAAAGGCGTAATCGCTTTTTAGCGCTTTGCAAGCACTGTTATTTAGGAATAAGTTTTGAAAGAATCCATTTGGATTTTATCTTTCTAAATTAATTTTTAGACATTAATGGATTAATAATTTAAATTTGTATTTTGTGTTTTTTCTTATTCTTTTCTCGCGTTTCGATACATCAAAAGTCGGAGGAAAAAAAGAATGGACAGGTCTTATTGGTGAGATAGTCAACGAACGAGCAGACATGATCGTCGCACCATTAACAATCAATCCAGAGCGTGCTGAGTTTATCGAATTCAGTAAGCCCTTCAAGTATCAAGGCATCACTATCCTTGAGAAAAAGGTATTCTTTTTAATTCTATACAAAATAAAACGTCATACATTTTATGCAAAAATAAATATGTATATTTTTCTGAATTTAGCCTTCAAGATCATCCACTCTAGTCTCTTTCTTACAACCGTTCAGCAATACCCTTTGGATCCTCGTAATGGTATCGGTGCACGTAGTGGCGTTAGTTTTGTATCTGCTCGATCGATTTTCACCTTTCGGCAGATTCAAACTAGCTAATACTGACGGCACCGAGGAAGATGCCCTCAATCTATCCAGTGCTATCTGGTTCGCTTGGGGTGTATTATTGAATAGCGGTATAGGAGAGGGTAAGGTATTATTCTTTCATCTCTTTTCCATTCATTTCATAATCAGATGTTGCATTTAGAGGGAGAAACGGACTAAAAAAGAAAAAATAATTACAAATTTAAAGTCGAAGAATCTTTAAACTAGAGCTCTCAAATATATATTTCAATATATCGTTTTCTACGTGGCCATTTAATTGTTAATTAAATTTTTTTATTGTTTATTGTTTTTATAGGTACTCCACGAAGTTTTTCCGCGCGTGTATTGGGAATGGTGTGGGCCGGATTCGCTATGATCATCGTCGCATCGTACACCGCTAATTTGGCGGCGTTCCTCGTTTTGGAGCGACCAAAAACTAAACTCACCGGCATCAACGATGCTCGAGTAAGGATTAAAACTATGTTCCTTACCGAGAATCAATGTATCTGATATGCAATCCGATATAAACAGTTGCGATGTTTATTTGTAAAGCTTAGGAATACGATGGAAAATTTGACATGTGCAACAGTGAAGGGATCCGCTGTGGATATGTACTTCAGACGCCAAGTAGAATTGTCTAATATGTATCGTACAATGGAGGCGAATAACTATGACACTGCCGAAGACGCGATTCGCGACATTAAAATTGGGTAAGCATTTCGATTTTTGGGACTATTAATCCTTTGCTTAAGTTAAAAGTCTTAGATTATTGAATTATTATAATATAAATATATATATATATATTAAATCTATAATCTTAAAATCTTATTATTTAAAATCTCAATATCTTCGATTTCGTATGTTGCGTAAAATAATTGAAGCACAATCTAACATACATTTAATTAATAAACATTTAATTAATAAATATCTTTGTCGGCATCAATAATCGTATCGTTTAATATATTTTGCACGTGATTACATAATCACATTGTTCTTTTTCCCTTCAGAAAATTAATGGCCTTCATCTGGGATAGCTCGCGACTGGAATTCGAAGCAGCTCAAGATTGCGAATTAGTGACGGCTGGTGAACTATTTGGCCGTTCAGGTTACGGAATTGGTTTGCAAAAAGGATCGCCTTGGGCGGATGCTGTGACATTGGCGATCTTAGACTTCCACGAAAGTGTGCAACAAGTCTTAATGCAAAGCACTTCATGCTCGCGCGATTCTGATTTTCCATTCAACGAGAGATTTGTTACTTTCTTCTAATTGTGATTCTTTTGCAGGTGGTTTCATGGAGAGTCTCGACAATCTTTGGATCTTGCATGGCAATGTGCAACAATGCGAGCAATTTGAAAAAATGCCAAACACTCTCGGCCTAGAAAACATGGCAGGAGTGTTCATCGTCGTCGGTGTCGGTATCGGCGGCGGAGTCGCTCTAATTATAATCGAAATGGCATACAAGAAGCACCAAATACGTAAACAGAGAAAAATGGAATTAGCAAGACACGCTGCCGACAAGTGGCGAGGGATGATCGAGGTAATTCAATTTAATCAATTTAAAGAAGTCGACAAGGTCGATTTAATCAAATTACATCAAATTAATCGAAATAATTAAGTTACTCCGATCATGGTACAATTTTATTTGTGAAAGTATTGCTCTTGAAATTATTTCTTAAGAAATTTCTTAAAGTTATCTAACAAGAAAACCCTTAAAATCTACTTTTGAGATCTACTTTACTTATCTTTATGCATGACTTTAGCACTTTTAGATCGTATGTCATACACTTTTGCCGTCAATTATTGTATTCTCTTGTTTCGTAAGCAGAAACGGAAAACTTTGCGGGCGTCGATAGTCACACAGCGAAGGATCCAGAGCAACGGTCTGAACGATCCCGCGACGGTGAGTTTAGCGGTCGACACAGTCGCCAGGGCGAACGTGGGCTCGCGCAGTCCAGGTCGTGCCTGGCCCGGTGACAGTGATTTGAGACAACGGCCAATCTCCCGCTCCGACGACATCCGGTTGTCGCCCGCCGCCTACACTGCCGACGTGTCGCATCTCATAGTTTAATCTTACGTTGATTTGTAGTTTTTTACTGAATAAGAAGTCGCCAACCATTCCTAGTAGATTACAGTATGAGATGAAACTCATCCGAATACCTTCCTTGCATAGTGAAATATGATCGCGGGATGATTCGTGAATAACTGTGGGATATATTTAAAATGATAATTAATCGTTCGCCTGTTAGATGTTTATAGAAAATTGTGATGGATTTATCAAAGATATCTCTGATATTTATTGAATTTTGCAGATGAAATGTTTTATGTAAGTGATTTGGAGAACTAATTTTTGAAAAAACAAATTGTACGTAATTAAAACATTTTAATGTTTAATTCGATAAATAATAACGTTATTTAATTTGAATAACGTTAGTCAAATTTATGTGAGTATTCTCAAATTTAACTTAATGTTAAAATGTGAGAAAGTTTTTTTTAAATAGGCCATTGACTTCCTTTTGCTACAACGAGAAAAAAATATTGTGCTTAAATATATAAATATATTTATTATGAATCTATCACTGATGTTTTATCGATTGTAAAGATATATTAAAATATAACTAATTTGTTTTACATACGATTTTCTCTTTATATTTAAATCTAAGATTTTTCGTTGTAAAACTTAAGTTATTTTATTAATGCAGTTATCTATTGAAAACAGGAATTAAATTATTATAAGATTTATACGTTTTCATACATTATATACTTTTAACATTTTAACATTTTCGCCTCTAAATATTCACTTGTTTTGTTTTAAAATAAATAAATTGTTTTGTTTAAAAATAAAGAATAGACAATTCATTATCAATTTTCGTGAACTATATCTAGATATAATATTATAAAATATTTGATTTTTATCTTGAACAATGTAAAAATTTTATCTCACATCAGTTGATTATAAATTGCAAAGAAGTTTCTTCAAATTTTATAAACATAACTTATTTCTAATCTAATTATAAGATATCATGATAATCGGTACTTCTCATATTATGGATATTGTCGTTGGTGTTTATGTAAAGTTACAAAATTTCGCAAGAATAACTTAAATAAATTAAATACATCCAAATAAATTAAATAGATGGATGAGGAATGAATACTGAGTAATTTTGAGGAGAATTTAACTCTTGCCAGTGATAGAGTTAACAATATCCTTGCTGAGGAATATCCTGATAGAGGGATATCCCAATGTGGAAGGATAGCTCACAGCTATTGTCCTGCAGTATTGTAACTTGATATAGCAGGAATGGAAACAGAAGATTGACGACTAATTTTGTTGTCCAATAAACGTTCCACTCGACGCACTAGCGCTGGCTGAACTTGAGGCAGTCGCAAAACTTGAGCCTCCAGCTGGTCCGCTCAACTTTATTATATCACCAATTATTGGAAAGTTTGAAAGACCACCTGAAGGACTGGGAACAAAGGAACCACCTGCAGCTGATGATGCGATTCCCTGTTGTCCATACGGTGGTAAATATGTAGGCGCGGGTGTTGATACAGACGGTTGGTTGACAGGAGATACGTATATCGCAGGCGGATGTGTAGGTCGTGGTTGTGGCCGAGATGGAGGTAGATATGTGCGACGTGTAGGAGGAGGAGGCGGCGGAGGTGGTGGTGGCGGCGGAGGAGGCGGTGGTGGCGGTATATATGACGGT
>NW_012130083.1:783004-784672 GCF_000143395.1 Atta cephalotes
AGGAGGAGGAGGTGGCGGTGGAGGTGGAGGTGGTGGCGGTGGTGGTGGTGCAGGGTAAGAGTAACTAGGTTGGGAGCTTGGATATCCTTGTTGACTACCTCTTTCCGTAGGTAACGAGAATGGTACATTGGGTCGTCGATAAGAATATCCCGCTTGACGGCTGACACGCGACCAGCGTGCGCCAGCGCAATTGATCACCAACAAGATATATATTACCTAAAAATTATAAATATGATTTTTAGTGATTTTAGTGAAATAAAAAATGTGAGAGATATAATATTAAAATAGCTTACCCATTTTGATGGTAGCATAAGCATTTCGCGTATGCTAGCAGTGCAACATGACAGTCGCTTTTATATGGATGTTTTGCATTATCCGATTCATTTTCTGTCTTACCTGAAAATTGCATCTATCTAATTCTACTAATTCAGGTGATAGTTACAGCTTATTAAACTCGCTACATTCACCGCAAGATTATGGGTTTTAAGTAGAGCAATGGCAAACTTCTTTTTCATCTTGCAAGAGATGTGTTGAAACAAAACATTTCTTTATATAATTAGAAGTACAATAATGTAAATAGGACGTAAACATCATGAACGTTTTTTTTGTTTTATAGATATTTACGTATTATGATATCCAGTTTCTTTACATTTAAATATGTAAACCGACTTTATTCATGAGATATCTGAATGAGAAATATCTATATAGAAATGAAGAAATTAGACTTGAACGAATATGAGTGTCATATAATAAAATAATAAAATTCATTATGCACACACAATGTAAATTCAATCTATATTATGTACTGTGTAATACGTTCATTTTTTTTAAATAATATTAATATATGAATTATTCATTCACATATATTTGTCGATATATCATCAAATTATTTGCACATCTTTTTCTGATTTCATTTAATATTATACATTCTCTTATACGTAGTATTCTAGATATGGCACTGCAATGAATATTAAAATCATATTATAATAATATAGCAATAGTAAGATATTTTGTATTCTTTAAGATATGTTGCACATCTTTTCTTTTTGAAACATAATTACTTGAAAAGAAATAACAAACATTTCGTTCATTGCTCAGCTGCAATATTGCAACCGCATTTCATAATTATTCATAATAAGACACAAAGACAAATAGTAAGTCAGTGCCTATATGCATAAAGTAAGAGAAAAATACTGTCATGAAAATAAAATAATCTCGAAAATGGAAATTGCAAAATTGTAATATCGTAATAATTGACAAGTCTTACATATATTATTTACATAACTTATATTTTTATATTTAAAATATTATGTAATTATTCTTGATAATACAAAAAATCTTTTTATTGAAATAATATAAAAAAGTATCTCTATATATTAAAATATATGATTCGTGTATTTTATCTTACAAAATTCCAAATTGTACAAAATAAATTAAAGCGATATGAGCTTCAAAAATATTAATTAAATGAAAAAATGAAGAATTAAATTGTAAATATGAATATTTTCTGAACAAAACAGGAGAAAATATAAAGACATTCATAAAAAAATACATACAATATGTAAAATATAAGAGAAAAAAAGTTTTATAAAAATAAAATAACTAATAATAATAATTATTTTTATGAATAAAATTCAGGTGAGAATAAATGAAATTCCGATGAGAGAA
>NW_012130083.1:788830-790100 GCF_000143395.1 Atta cephalotes
GTATATATATAGTATATATATATATATATATATATATATATATACACATATACACATACATATACATATATATATATATATAAATATACGGAATAACGATAACTTACGGTGCAGCAGTGGTATGTCCAATAGCTACCAATGGATCTAGTCCTTCACGAGATAGGCTTTTCAGGAAAATCATGCCTTTGATGTAATCGCGATAGGATTCGGAACTATTTAGCGTTCGCTCGAGATCTGGTAGATCTGCAGCCATTGCCAGCCAGAGGAAATGTTCCTTGTTCATTTCCACTGTCTGCCGACTGCGACGAACCGCGAATTTCCAGCCAGCCTCCAGACCATCCAATTGAACATAAAACAGCCGCACCTATAATATAAAAATAATGACAATTTACAACATATCTTCGCATGAAATCGCGAAAATAAATTTGAAGCACTCTGTTTTAACTATCTATGAAATATATTGAGGACACGTACAATTACTGACTAGCTCTTTTTTTTCTTTAAAAGCAATAAAAATAAATACATACTCAAATTCTTTAATATAAAGAAAAATAAATAAACGTATCAAACATTTTATTGAATATTTCATATATTTTAAAAATATTTTTTAAATATGAAATATTTAACAAATATTTTATATTTTAATCTTCAATTAAAATTTCTATTTACCATGTGCCAAAATGGATCCGTGGATGCCAAGTGCTCGGCACGTTCACGGACAATGATGGTGTTCTCGTGAAGGAATCGCATCAATTTCTGGCATTCGTACGCCCATTTCTCACAAACAACGTTAACGGTATTATACCAATGATGATGGATTATTTGCCATGTCAGACTACCCTCTAATAAACCAGCTGCATAAGCCTGCACGGTGTCCGGATACTTTGATGACGTTTCTATTTCGATGATGGACCATCTGGAATATATCCGCAGTGCTTATTTTAATACACATCATATATAAAATCTGCAGAATATTCTGATTTGTAAATATGAAGCGGATGTATAGCTTCTATGGATTTTGATTTACATGTCGAAGATATTTACATGGCTGTTTACAAGATTATATATGTCAGGATCATCCAGGAAAAGAACTGCTACATGTCTGCTACCAGATCTATGTATCCAATCGTTTCAATCACACAAAATTAAATTTGTTGAAACACACACACACACACACACACACACACACACACACACACACACATACACACACACACACACACACACACACACACAACAAAATACTAATTAATTATTAATAATAAAATAA
>NW_012130083.1:790120-802539 GCF_000143395.1 Atta cephalotes
AACGTTAAAGTCTACTACTATCTAGTCTACTACCAATACTACTATATATACTACTACGTTAACTATACACACAACTAAATTAATTAGTTATACACACACACACACACACACACACACACACACACACACACACATACACACACACACACACACACACACACACACAAAGTATCAATTATTAATGTAAAATAAATCAAAATTACTGCGATTCTCTCTAAATAAATTTAAATAAAAAAAATCTGTTTTGGAGTTTTGTGTTCTTTCACAAATATATACAGTGAATGCAAAAAGTATTCGTACGGAGAAAATATTTTTTAAAAAACTTTATTTTTAAAAAGTAAATATTATCTAGCGAGAAATAAGTCATCGAATTGATATCAATCTAAATTTTTTAACATTAATTTGATGCTGATTCGATTTAATTGACGATTATTTCTTGTTGTATTAACAATTGTTGTTGTAATAATTAACAATTTATTGAATATATAAAGAAATAGACTGTATGTTTCTTAAAATTATACCAAAATGTGTATTAATTATACAAAATATATCATCTGAAAAATAAGCGAAAATTAAAAATTAAAAATTGTATTGTTTGAATGCTCAAAAAGTATTCATACAGACGAGAAATTTAGCTTCTAAAATCAGCAATACATGCGAAGCTTGTTTGTTTATGTTATTGGTTCCGGTTGTCCGGAAAGTTCGTGCTGATGTTGAAGGAAAACTGAAACGCAGAAAATTTTAATTTAATAAATGTATACTAAAATTTAAATTTTAATCGGCACGAACTTTCCGGACAACCCAATAAAACAGAATGTATTCATTGTATAAAATTGCTAATTAATGTTTATTTTCTACAAATAAGACTTTTTTTTAACAAATTTCCTTATACGAATACTTTTTGCTCTCGCTGTAGAATCCACAGAAACATGAAACACTGTATATTTCTTCTGCTCAATAGCATTGACCTACCCAGATTCGAATATGCCGGTCTTGTAATAGGCACGAGCAGCATTCAGTCGCACATTAGTAAGATCGTTACCTTGACCCCAAAAGTCGATGCGATATCCTCCCTTGTGATTCCACGACACAGTAGCCGAATAAGTTCCATCTTTCTCAACACTGCAAAAGTATTACTGTTTAGAAAAATTTACTTTATTAACTGAAATTTTATAATATTTTCTAAATTTAAAAGTGCAATCTGCAGTCAATTTGCATTTATAATTTATGAAAATAAGGAAAAATAAGGAAGAGAATAATAACGCAAACATTTTGTATATTTAATTTTCTCAGAAATTAAATATAATCAATTGTGTAAAACTGACATTTTGTACAATTTGATATTTCGGATTTCACGTTTTGCGATAAGTGTATTCATCGTTGAACAAACATTATGTTATATTTTTCAATCACATATAACATAATGTTTGTTTAGTAGAATTTTCAATCACATGTGAAATTTATTCGAGCGAGAACACATGTTGAAAATTCTACTCTCAATGGATTTGATTATTTAATTGTTAGAAAATTTAAAAAAATCAATGTCGACTAACAGTCCAAATTCACCGAGGATAATGGTGCCAATGCCAAGAAGAGCGACGGCGACGAGGATATAAGTGGAGATGCGCGTTTGCAGCCACGAGGCTCCGACCACCTTCAGCATGGCTCATAGGTAAGCTACACACCTTGATAACAAAAGAAAAAATAGCAAAGAGCGTTCTCAACCCATCGATTACCGACGTCTAATCCACCACGGGCTTTCTATGGCGCTTCTTCAAAAATTATCCGTAGCTGCACTTTCCTTCCTGTCCCTGCAACAATATAGAAATATATAGATTTTATTTAGCTATTCTCTTCTATTTAATTTCTATTCCAAGTTATATTCTACCTAACCTTTTATTCTAAATCTATCATGCAATGCACCTGTGTCAACGTATCGATGTCGATCTTAATATAAATTTCCAGAAATGGAATATTTAAGCGTCATTTTCATTTCGAAATATATAGAAAATTGTAACATCCTATAATCGAATGCTTCTGCTTTTTCCATAAATTTATAATTTATGAAAATAAGGAAAATAAGGAAGAGTATAATAACGCAAACATATTTTGTATATTTAATTTTCTCAGAAATAATAAATCAATTGTGTAAAACTGATATTTCGTACAATTTGATATTTCGGATTTCACGTTTTGTGATAAGTATTCATCATTGAACGTGAAAATTCGATAATAAGACAATAATTCATTGATAATTCATCGAAAAGATAAGGATAATACTTACTTACAAAGTGAAGATGAAGGATAAGAATGACTCATTATCACTTAAGATTAGACTCTCCAAAGAACATTGTCGTTCATTTACTAATTATTTTACCAATACTATTGTAACGCGACATATTGCATAATCGTTTATCTCCCCTAACTAAGTTTGCGTTTCTCGCGATAATCTTTTATGTGATAATCTTTTTTTCACGTTAAAATCGCATCATATCATTTCAACTTTCAACAGATTATAAATGATTTATGCGAAATATAATTAGACTCATAAAACAAGCTGTTTTCCTTCTTGGAAAAATCCCAGTCGCATACAAGATTTAACTTAAGTAGAATCATACGAATCGAAAACGTAAAGATAATGCGAAAAAAATAGCAGGAACAAAAATGAGTGCGTAGTAAAAATAATAATTGTCTACCCACACATATGTATTCTATCGCAAACGAGATCTCTGTTCTCAAAACGTCGCAGTTTGCAACTTGCGAAATACTCCATAAATAGTAGTTTACGCGTCATCGGGTTTTGTTAACACTTATCGCTTCGTTTCATACTGGTAATTTAGCATCAGAGCAGATAAATATTCAAAAAATTATACGATAAAATACTTGCCACCATTTAAAACATTTTTTTCAACCATATGCATATCACACGACAAAATTTTCACATAAAATAAATTTCTATAAAAAGAAGAAATGATGCAGCATTCTATAAAGTCGGAGAACGATCTCAACGTTTATCTCATCACAAAGTATAAATAAACGTGCAAATGTCTCATTATGAATTAATTTACCGTGAAAAAAATTTTATGAAACGTGCAAATTTTACAGAATTTTTAACAGATAACGATTTGCGTTTCTCGTTATCAGATTTCTCGTTAAAAGTGTTGTACACTTATTACAGTAATGTATCAAATATTCAATCCTTTCACCAGTGCAAAAGAAATTATTCTCTTATATACATGTACATGTATAACATTTTACATATTATAATAAATAAAATTTTTTGCAAACACAATACAGTTATTAAATTGTTTTAAAATTTTGTGCAAACAAATAAGAATTTGATATGAAGTAGCTAATTATTTCCTCTCAATTTGTAAAAAATCCAACATTAAAATCTTATTAATTATTCGCTAATTATATTGTTAATTATTCCGCTTTTTTCCTAATAATTATTGATGGAACCATAATTATTAATTCATCATCCACAAGAATGGTGATGATATTTAAATATCTGTAATTTTATATTAGAATTAAAAAATATATAATCAACTTTCAAAATTAACAATTGTAAAAAAATCAAATTTTTATAACATTTTATATAATTATTTGTGTATATAATTATTAATATATAATGTATTACTTCTGTAATTTTTTTAGAAATCACTCACTATTTAAAGTAAATTAAGTGTATAAGATATTAAAGAATATTGATTTGCTAGAAAATACGAAAAATTTCACGAATCTTCGTTGACTCAACAGCAATCTTCTAATCGCTTTTTTTTTTAGTTACTGATAACAGAAAATTTACGAAAAAAGGTGAGGCATCGAAGCCTTCGTTTCGCAACAGATAGAGCAACGTGGATTCGCGCACATGGATGCATACAACATATCAGATAAACGGTAATATGCATCGACGTGTGAATAAATATTACGTATTCAAATGCTTCCGCATCACGGAAGTACATAAGAATCCCGGAAAAACAGCATGAGTAAGACTAAACATTGTGATAACATCGTGAAATAAAAATTACTTTAACAAAGTGAATTAATAAATAGTTCTGCTATCTACGTTTTTATTACATCTTACATTTTGAATACTTTTAATGTGTACATAACCTTTCAATTTTTAATTAAAATAATTTATAATTGATCAAATCAATTGATAAATTAATCGACTAACAAAAAATCCTAAACCGAAAGAAACGGATGATGCATTCCTCAGAAAATTTTATAAAGTGTTGAAAGTGAAGAAATTAAAGAGGTTCGTTATTCATCATAAAAATATTACAAAACACTTGATTATTAAACAATCGTTTCTCACAATCGATTTGAATTTATTAAATTCAATTTCTCCTATATATAATTCTAGAAAAACATATTCCGCTCTAATTTTCGACAAGAATTATTTTCGCGCGTTTCAGCACGGGAATCTCATCTTTGTAGGATCGCTGATTTCGCCATGTGATGGAAACCCACGTGGCTTTCGTATGACTCATTCATTCAATTATTCGCTCGCTCGTTCACTCACCCTGGATGAAATTTGGCAATCTGAATTGCAGCGCGTCGTACACAGGTAACGGATGGGTCATCGGGCACGGATTACATTCCTCACGCATGTAGGATCTATAAGTCTTTGGACTGGTCGCTCCGACACTCCAATCCAAGCGCGAACGCTCGTCTTTCCCGACTGCCGACAGTGCCGACGGACTCGTCGCCAGCTGGCAGTCAGTATTTCCACTTCCCTTCCTTTCGTCATCATCAATTCGCCCCACTATAACCATGAGCCGTGTCGTTGGGCCGCGTCAGGGTCTTGACATTGAAGTCAAAGCGGTGACTAAAGTTGAAACATAGAGAGTACAAAAAAGATGGTTGAATAGACCTATAGAAATTATATGAAGAATCTCGAGAAACTGCACCGATCGACCATTGATTTCAAGCATGAGAAAGCAAAACTGAGAAATATATTTAAAAAATACAATAATTGAGCGAATAACTTCTTAAAATTTACAATAATTTTTATGTCGATGCAGCAGAATGTAAATGTTAGGAAAAACTTGACAAAAAGTTAAAAAGTTCAGACATGGCAATAATTTCAAAAAAGCTTATTTTCACAATAATTTTCACAGAAGTTAAGTAAAGAAATTATAAATATATTATAAATACATTATAAAAACATTTGTGATATTTTTTATAGAAAACAGAAAATGTTTCTTATGTATTAATTTTTCAATAACAGATAATATTTTAATATTTTTACACAGAAGATTATAAAATTAAAATCTCTAATTATGTGTGATGTAATAAAAATAAATTCCTTTAAATATATCTACATTGAAATGGGTCCAATGATGAAAGGTGGGAAACATGAAAAATTTTACATTTATCAATATGTGTGACTTCAGGGATCAGATCCAATTTCTCTTCAGATCCAAGTTGTCATATCTATTATTTAAAATATAAGTTGTTTACTGCGAATAGCAATTTTATGAGCTATGA
Source organism: Atta cephalotes (assembly GCF_000143395.1). Lineage (NCBI taxonomy): Eukaryota > Metazoa > Arthropoda > Insecta > Hymenoptera > Formicidae > Atta > Atta cephalotes. The sequence goes on from NW_012130083.1 coordinate 795,617, forward strand.
TTGATTTTAATTGAGAGCCTTAATTGTTGAACGAGGGCAGCTGTTTCGCCGTAGGCACTTCATAGGCGCGTCATGACGAAGCGATTATCAGCGATATTTAAAGCGCAGATTCCATTGATTACATTAAGAATAAAAATTAAAGAGTCTTCATCTTTCCTTAAGTTTAAATACTCATCTTTGAAAATGTTACAAATTATATCTTGCAAAAAAAAACTGAAATATATTTTTTATGTAAAAATCATATTATTTTAATCATGTTATTTTATTAAATTATTACGAAGTGCTTACGAAATTATTACGAAATTTATGAGTGTTTCGCAACATTAAAATTTTCGAAATACATTTCTCAGAGGTTTTGCATTAATAGCGGTCTACAATTTAATGATAATTATTTTAATATGAAAGTGTTTGCACATTTCATTGATTGCTTGCGTAGCAGATGTAACGCTGATTAGAGCAAAAAATATCCTCACGATTGTCATTCCTAAAATTTGTCTCGCATAAATTGTTTCCATTAATAACGCGTAATATAAAGAGTCTCGGCCGCAATAAGTCCCGCGGAATTTCTTGATTGCAGTTCGGTCACAAGGCACGCTCCACAAATGGAATGCAATATAAGTTCCTCGAAATATATTCGTATATGAAGACATTCTCCCTTTTTTCACGTAGAATAGTGAGATCTAACAGAATCTAAGAGACCTTTCTTAATTCTAAATCGTAGATTCTTCGATCGATTTGAAATCAATTTTTCTTTATTTGCTTATATTCAAATTATATAGAAAATTATTCCTGAAATCTTAATGAAAATTAATATATTTTTGTTTGTGTGCGTACAGAGTATAATATAAACATAATATAAATCTCCTAAATGGTAGTTATTAGTAATTTATAATCAAATAATACGTTAAGATATTTGGCTTTCAAAATTATAAACAATTAAGAATTGGAGACTTTTTTGTGAATTTTTCAAAGAAATTTTAAAATATCCAAATATATGTACATATATAAAACACGCTGTAGATTGGCAATTGATAATTCCCTTCTCTTTTTATCAATCAAATTATTGAAAATAATCGTTATCTATTTAATCGATATTTAAGATGAGATTACTGTAAATTAATTTTAATTTGAAATCAAAATCTCATCAAAAAACAATAATTAGAAATTCAGAACAAGACTAATGAGAGTTTAACGCTGATATAAGAGCGAAGAATTAAGAGATGCAGCTAATACTTAGATGTTGGCGGTTGTCTTCATTTATTCTATCGAATGTTTCGGCTCACCTTGGAATTATCTTTAGCGAAAAAGTAAAATATAATACATAGGTGAAAGTAAGTCAGATTGACAGAAATGCAGTAATCAATACGCTCAACGGGAAACAAAGAAGTTCACATACATTGATTCACAATTTTCATAAGATATAAATTAAAATAAATCATTCCTCGGATTAATATCGTATCAGTTCATCTTGACGTGTCGTTTGAAATGAATATTTATATATTTATATATTTATGTAATTGTTCAAAATCTCATCTCTCTAGATTACTTACATTATGGATTACAGCACTTTAGAATGTTTAAAATAGAAATGGATTAAAATTCTGAAAAATGATTACAGTCCATAATCCAATAAAACTAATTTATCTTAAAAAAAACGTAAAAATTTTTGCATATATTTTTCTTTATTATATCGTAATAACTATAAAAAAATCACTTACATTAAACAAATTATAAATTATCTTAATTTTTTAAAGAACGTATAACGCAAGCAGAATACAAATATTTAATGTAATAAATAAGTGTATTATGTATATATATATATGTATATTTTATTTAATATAATAAATAAAATTTGTATTATAAAGTTGGTATAACATTTCCTTCTATTTTTTGAATGGATTAAAAAAAATAATGATTAGATATATAGACGATCTCTCTCTCTCTCTCTTTCAATAAAGTGCGAGAAGCTGTGATCTGCGAACTATTCCCTTCGAGTTTGCGCATCCTGCATTCCGCAAGCGTGGAATCCTGCGAGATACGAAAGTTCACAGGAAGGATCCTCAGTGCAGATTCATCCTTTGCGGACTCCGTAGTACAATTCTATAAATCTCGTTAACAATATTAAAGAAATCAGGCTAAATTCGATATAAAATCCGAAACGAGTTAATAAAAATCCAAATTGAAACTGAAGCTCGGCGAGTTTACTCGCTGAATCGCTTCGTAGGGAGATTTAAAGAGGATTTAATTACGTTAACAATGATGTTGTTTCTATTAATCGCTCTCGCGAGCATCCATTCGAGTTGGTCTCAACGTGATTCTTCGATGGATGAAAATATAGCTAGAAACGCGGTGCATACGATTCCATTGGGTTCGGAGGTGACTTTTCATTGGAGGTGCGATTTTGAACAAGATCGATTACAATTATAATTGTTTGCAAAAAACGGATATATTTTTAATTATTTTGGAACTTGTACATAAGCTATTCGATGCGAGTGTATGATTTATTCATTTTTCAATTTTCTGTTGCTTAAAAGCTACATGTCGTTATATTTATTGTCTTGTCATCTTTATTATAATTAACTTCAATCTATACAGATAGAATTACACAAATACGATTCAAATCAACGATAGTATTATGCGTGTAAAATGTCGATTATTACAAGACTTATTGCGCGAAATCGAAAGTTAATTTATACTTAAAAATCTGTACGCAGTCCAAACAAAATGTGATCGATTCGTACTCGTATAATAATGTATAGACAACCAGTCCAGAAATTTTTGTTAGTAGAATTGTTTCTATGTTGAAATTGGCAAAAACTCCAGCTATTAATTAATTGTTATATAATGCGGTTTTCCTAATTTTAATGCGGCAGCAACGGAAACGGAACTTTAAATTCTTCTTTTTTTATTTATATTGTTATAATTTCTGGAAATTTTTTCTCAGTTTTGCCGTTGCTTTTCAGAGTGGATCTAATGAATAAATTGGTGATCGCGGAAGTTCATTTTGTCGGTAATGATAGCAGCTGGTTCGCGATCGGATTTTCCGACTACGGAGAATTGAAACCAGCTGATTACTGCGTTTTATGGTCCGACTGGCACCAACAAATTCACTTTCAAGTAAAATATTCGATGATATAAAATGTATTAAATCGAATTATATATGAAAGATTGGTTTTATCCTTATCGGATAATCGGCAGGATTCATGGGCGGATGTCGATGGGAAATTACATCTGGACACTCAGCAAGACTGCGATAGCTTTGCGTGGAGAAGACGCGGTAATATCACGAAATTCACATTCTCCCGCAAATTCGATACTTGCGATGAGCATGATTATATCATTGAAGTGAGTATGATTTACGTATCTATATATGTAACTTGAAAAACTTGAAATTTCAAAAGTCTATTGCCGCTCTGGTGAAAATTTTTCTTATTTTTATACACATTGGAACATTTTTCAGAAATACTCAGAAATATTTGGAAAGTTTATATCTTCTATCAGAATTTTTCATAAATGTGAATTCTGAAATATTCTCAGATTTCTCAGATCTCCTATAATTTTTTACAAAATATTTTCAAATTTTTTAGAACATTTTTTTATAACATTTCAGAAATTATATTTACAAAAAATCTTAGAATTTTATGATATAATGTCATAATTAATATATATGAAAAATTCTGAGAAAGAATATAAATTTTCTAAAGTGTTCCAATTCATATAAAAAAAAATGTGAGAAATGTTATAAAAGAATATATAGAAATTCTGAGAAAAATTTTCACCAGGACAGTATTTATAGTCGATTTTTATTTCAAGACTGTCTTAAGTAATGTCTTAAATCGCATGTGCAGCCCTCTGATTGGTTCCTGACACCTTAAAATAGAACTTAAGAAGATCTTGAATATAAGATCTATCTGACTATGAAGGTCTAAAAGAATCGTTATTCGAATGAATTGTTATTCGTAATCTGAATTTAATTTAATAAGTTAACAATAATAGTATATTGTGATATGAATTTTAACTTATGCGCAACTATAGCGCTTGATTCTTACTTGTTTTATTATTCTATTGTTTGGAATAAAATATTCGTTTCCTATAGAGAGGTACAACGCACCTAGTGTGGCTTCGCGGTCGTGGACCGCTGTCGTCCTTGGCCGGTCTCGAGATATCAGATGCGAAAGCATCGGGTATGTCTCGTACGGAGCTCCACAGGGTGTCCCATAAAAAGCCCAAGTTCCCCGCGAATGCCTGGCAGCTCGAGTTACTCGCTCATCGGGTTCAAGTGCCAAAGAAGGAGACTACCTATTGGTGCCGTGTGCATAAGTTGCCGTCAGTATTAAGACAGAAGTACGTATTAGATATATGTAATAAATTGATGAGATATCTATATACTAATATCTTTTATATTCATCATTAATTTTATTTAGAGTTTTTATTAATGCTTTTACCAAAATTGGATCTTTTATTCTAAAGATTTAATAGATATAAATAGAAAAATATTTACCGGTAGGCATCATATCCTACAATTTGGTCCTGCTATCCAAGCGGGTAACGAACACCTTGTACATCACATGGAAATCTTTCATTGCGCCGGACCAATAGATTTAGAAGTGCCAATGTACGATGGACCTTGTGACGGAGCAGATAGACCCAAAAAGACGCAGGTGATTGTCTTCTCGTCAAATGATACATGCGCAGTGATACTCATTTTAAATCATTTAGATTTGCAAGAAGGTGTTGGCAGCATGGGCGATGGGTGCTGATGCGTTTATATATCCGGAAGAAGCTGGTTTAGCCATCGGCGGAGCTGATTTCAATCCGCATGTCATGTTAGAGGTACATTACAATAATCCCGAGTTGCACCAAGGCGCTATTGACTCTTCCGGAATTCGATTTATTCTCACTAAAACACTCAGGAAATACGACGCCGGTGTTATTGAGCTCGGCCTCGAGTACACCGATAAGATGGCCATACCTCCGCAACAGGTGAAAAAATTGATTGATTGTAATTTTTAAAAAACTTATATTAATACATGTAATAAAATAGTTAAAAGTCTACACAACAAAGTTCGTATTACAATTTTACATTTATACAAATATTCTATACGTAAAAATGACTTAAGTAAATGTATACTTTTTATTTTACATACATCAAGTCTTAAAATCTCCAATTAAATTTATTTAAAACTCATTCATTTTTTCTTTAATTTATGTCTACAATTTTGTAAATCTCTTTATAAAAAAGAGATGGAATAGGAAATTTAATAAAATCAAGTATTATTTAGGAAGCCTTTATGCTATCCGGTCATTGTATAACAGAGTGCACCGGAGTCGGATTGCCTCAAAGTGGCATTCGCATTTTCGGCTCTCAACTGCATACTCATTTAACGGGTACCAAAGTCATCACTCGTCATATAAGGAACGGCGAAGAATTGTCACCGATGAACTACGATAATCATTACTCCACACATTTCCAGGAAATCAGATTGTTGCCAAAACCGGTGGCTATCTTGCCTGTAAGAAAATTAACTAAAGTAAACGAATATAGAAATAAAATAGATAATAAAATAGATAATAAATTTATTAAATTTATCAAACATCAAAACATTAAAGATAATAATAACAATTGAGAATCTTATTAAAAATGAAATAATTTACAGGGGGATTCTCTGATTACTACATGCACTTATAACACTATGAAAAGAGATAACGTGACTCTCGGCGGCTTCGCTATATCCGATGAGATGTGCGTTAATTATATTCATTACTATCCCAACGCGCAATTAGAGGTAAACTAAATTTATTAGTAAAAAGAAATTAGTAAAGAAATATTAAAGTGAGTAAATTCACTCATTCGCATGGATTTTTTTAGAACAAAATATTTATTTAATTAGTTACGATATAAAATTCCATGTTATAATTAGGTATGCAAAAGTGCCATAAGCGACGATGCACTAAGGACGTATTTCCGTTATATGCGAGAATGGGAAAGTCAAGGGATCAATATGGAAAAGGGTATCTCGGCGAATTATAAGAGCATCGAGTGGACTAAGGTCCGCGTGGAAGCTCTTCATGATCTTTACGAAGCTGCACCTCTAGGTTCGATCAATAGTTAAAAATTATGCGAATCTTTTATTTTGCTTAACAACTTCATCAATTCTTTTATTTTAGCAATTTTGTTTCTAATTTTAATTAAATACAATGATGTAAAAAGTATTTTTCTATAATAAGTTTCAATTCCCCCATCGTATAACTCTTTCTACTTCCTTTCTCTTTTTCAACTCTTAATTGATTCATCAGGGATGCAGTGTAACAGCTCCGATGGTTCCCGATTACCTGGCCTGTGGGATAATATTGCGGCAACACCCGTTAGATTACCTTTGTCACCTCCAACCAGAGATTGCTTGGGAACTTCAATCCAGCAAGAGATTTCGGTTTAGATATAAATAACGACTAAGTTAAAAATTTAAATTATTCTATCATTCCGTTATGTAAAACAGACAAGTAATTATAATACTAATTCAGCACATCAAATTTAGAATTACCTGTTGCTTCTTCGAAATCTTTTCCAAACTCACAATGTTTACTCTCACAAATTTGGTAATGTCTCCTAAAATATTTGTTAGATGTTTATAACAGGATTCCGTTTTTAAAAATTAAACTTGATACTTCTGTAAAATTAAACTTGATCGACAATATCTCATCAAGATGTAAAAAAAATCCAAAGAATTGAGCGATATAAAAGTTTATAAACCTTCAGTATATTTATCCAATTTAAGTGTTTGTTCACTTTTTGGCAGTACAGTACGCATTTCGCTGCGAACAAGCTAGATCAAATCAACAAATAGTTGTGACGATAATTATTTCATATATATATATATATATATATATATATATATATATATATATATAGTAGTAAGTAATAA
>NW_012130083.1:803541-807403 GCF_000143395.1 Atta cephalotes
ATATATATATATATATATATATATATATATATATATATATATATATTATTGTTAATATTACGCTATATACGTTCTATAAGAGCAGCTCGGCTACATTACTTTGCACGCGTATGGAGTATAGGAGTTTCCTCGTATGGAGGATTTCAAAGCCACTCTATTCGCTTTAATACGTTTCCAGACTCTACCTCAGGATCACGAATACAGATACGTCATGCTAATGTCTATAAAAAAGATTAACAATGCGAATAGATTATTGTGCTACCGCACAATACAAAAGATATATCTGACAGGTGTTTGAAGGACGGAAATTGATTGTTTTAATTTAATCAAGTGTATTAACAAAAAATAATAATAATAAAAATTCAGTCATTTTGTTGAAATTTGTTAAAGAAAATCTTATAATACATTAATTATCTAATACAAAAAAAAGTTTTAACGCAAATGAAAAATGTTTAACTTCTTTATGTAGAACATTATAAATTCTTTTTGACAATATAATTATTCGTTACGTATAATATATATAAATGCTATATAGCATGAACCATAATATATTATAACATTTATATATATTATACAATAAAAATAAAAACGTTTTTTAAATTCAATAAATTGATTCTAAGATTAAGTATAACAATACCGATGAGTTATCAGGCTGTTCTTCAGACACCATCATACATCGTCTTTTCGGCATTTGCTTTATCAGGAAGAAAGTGGTCGCGTTACTGTTTTCAAATCAAACAGCAACTTTAATCGCATTCAGGATCAGGGGATTTTGTCGACTAGAGAGATTGATTGTTCTGTTGCATGTGTAACTGTAAGAAGCAGTAGAGAATGCCAGCTTGCGCCATCACGTCGACGGTACCGGCAGCGAGAGGATCGCGGCTTTTAGCGTCGCTGCGTGAGTTACTGGTTCCAGGACGCAATAATGTGGGCCCGAACACTGTAGCCAGATTGTGCAGTGACATTTTGTTCTGTGTCTCGTGTTTATTCACACGTGCCAAATGCGCCAACAAGAAGTCGATCACCGCTTTGTTAACGGCAGGTAAGCCCTCATAAACTCGACGCAGAGCGGCACCTCGTGACAAATCGCCCGTTTGAAAGGCCTCCAGGAATGCCGGATAAAGGGCATCAGTGAACAGTGCCTCCGGCATTTCACGCAAATACAGTTTTAATACTCCTGTTACCGAGTGCACGTCCACCTAGATACACGTTCGCATAAAAATATCAATAAGAGACAATTCTGTTGCCTAATTACGAACATGAAAAATACAAGAAATATAAATGTACCTCTTTAAGTAGCTGCTCTGCTTCGTACGAATTGCTTTCGAACGATTTGCGTAGCCTTGCCACATCGGACGCCGAGCCAGAAACACGATACAAACCTACTTCGCCAACACCACGTCTTTCCACTTCTCGCACGCATGCTGTTATTATGAAAGGCACATCGCGTTTCTCTCGCCTGTGAAAATTTTGAGAGTATAATTATTAACAAGTCAATTAAAAATAAATCTTGAAACTTATTTCATAAATAAATCGAGAGATTCAGAGAAACTGTTTGTTAAAAAGAAATAAGAGATTTTCTATTCATTTCAATTACGGATTTTTTATTATTTAAATATTTAGTTAATTTCTCTTAACCAAAAATTCAATGAAAAAGAAAAAAGATAGTCGACTTTTTAATTTTCTATTTCGACTTGAATGAAATCACGTACTTGCAAACTTGTTGGATTTTGGCCCCAAATAAGCCCTGTGGCTTGGCCGATGGCACTCGCCTCAAAGTGACTTCGCTGGGAACAAAACGTAATGCTACGTCCAATGTCGCAGGTCCCAAGTTTAGCGATCTCTCCACCTGATCAGATTGGAGCCAAGATCTGCTCAATCGTTGAATGCACTTGCCTCGCAATACTGAGCGTGTACCGCATTCCTCGTACAATAGAATCCTAACGTTCTGGCTTCCCTCCAACTCTACTACAAAAGTCTCGCCTGTGTTTTAATTTAAATAAAAAATTTAATTAAATTTAATTAAAATAGAAAACTTTAATATATGATCATAATAGTAAAAAATTTAATTTTAAGCACAATTTTACTTATGTTTAATAAGATATAAATTGATATTAAATAGATATACATTAATATACATTAATATAAAACAGAAGATTTCTCACCCCAAATCGGAGCTTGACCTCTGGCGATGCGACTTCGCGCTCTTTTGAAGTAGTGTCCATAACTATCAACTTCTACAATGATATAGAGATCACCTACTCTGTCTAAGCCTGGTGGAGTCAAACCAAGCAAGGTCAAATGAAGATCGCCCAGCAACAAACTTTCATCGCGTCCTGATCTCAACAAATAGCTACCCATATCAGTCTGCAAATACGTTCGACAGGCAGTGACCCAAGCTTGCAGTTCATACATCGACAATGGCAGCTGCCCTGGAGGTTGTCCACCCTATAAAGTATCAGTAATATAAATTTTTTTTAATCAAATATAATTCAATAGCAACAATATATATATTTGTAATATATGAAATATATTGATTAATCAACTAATTAATTAACTAATAATCTTAATGAGAGATTAAATGACCTGTTGTAATGCCTCTACCGCCTCCACCCATTGAGAACGCTCAAACTCGCTGGACAGGAAGAAAGTATAAGAATTTTGTACTCGATTCTGCTGACTTTTGTGCGCCACGCGCAGGACTAAGTTCGGCGAAGCTAATACCAGCTGAGCCTCAAGTTCAGCGAGTTTTTTGCGATTTTTTTCCGAACCTCTGCCGCCTAGTCGAATTCGTTTCTCATCGTTTCGTTCTTCCCATAGAATTTGATCGCGTACTGTACATGCTTGCGATCTATTAAAATAATTTTGAAATTATTTATAATTTAATCAGATGTTTTTTTTATTAGTTATTACAATATATTGCTACTTATTTTGATGACTAACGATTATCTATTATGATAACCGGTTTATTTTATAACGTATATTTTAACATTGATGACTAATCTGATAGCATATTTTTTATAATACAATTGATAAAGCATTACTCTTCATTAATGATAGATAACACGGCACTTACCTTAAAGCTACCACATTAGCGGGGCTAGCTTCGCGTGGCTCTATGCCATCTTCCGTAACAGCAGCTTCTGCTACTGGTACGTACCACTTCAGTTCGAACGTGAATTTATCTCTGCCAGAGGCTTTGTACTTCGCACAGGCGATCACGTCGTTAAAAAGAAAGAGGTGTCTCAACTTCCTGTGACCGTCTGAAAGCTCGACTACAAATGAATTTTTTACCAATCTTCGTTGAGCTCTATCGTGACTCTGAATAAGTAAAAATGAACAACATATAGTTACAAATTACATATTGTACAAATTACGGTTATCTAATGTTGTATAAAATACAAAATAATTTGTAGAATAATTTACACGAATCGTACCGGAAACATGGACTTCGTCTGAATGATATTAAACTCATCTAGAAAGTTTCTGGTCATAGCAAGAGCTTCTGACAGAGGTGCATGATCTGCATGGTTGACTGGTGTATGCTTGAGAAGATCCTGAACAAAAAAATTATCGCTACAAAATTTAAGATAAGATAAAGAGATTATAACGTAATGAAGTGTATTTCCAAACACACACACACACACACACACGCACGCACACATACACACACAGATCTGAAATTCGTAGTAGTTTATCACGATTTTATCGATCAATAAAAAATCATACAGTATTGTATATATTGTATATATTGAGTATATTATATATGCTGTGTATATATATATATATATATATATATGTGTATGTATATATATATGTATATATATATATATATATATATATATATATATGTGTGTGTGTA
>NW_012130083.1:807423-849581 GCF_000143395.1 Atta cephalotes
TATATATATATATATATATATATAGTGTAGTAGTATATATATATAGTATATATATATATATATATATATATATATATATGTGTGTGTGTGACGAGTTACTTACATGTAAAACTAAAGCGTTCTTTTGCACTCGAGCAACTGGTTTATGTAACAAATCTTCTAGAGACAAACCCGGACCCTTTGGAAAACCTCTGAGTCTTATATCTCTAGTGATCTCTCCGAATTGAGTGGAATGGGCGGAGCATCGTCGCACAGTATCGGTCGCGCGAGCGTAATTGTGTAAAAACGCACCATATAATCCTATATTACTGGCCATAATCTGAAATCAATGAATATAACGTTACAATTTTTCACAGCTTTCATTCGTCTTATTTACTCTAATTATATTTACTTTAAATTGTTCTCCTATAGTAGTTTTACTATCCCACTTTTCCGTCTTCTTTCGAAGACCATCCAGAAATGTCTGATGCAGAGCATGCAGTTCCGGGATCTTGTAGAACATCGTGCCAAACTCCTCTTCCGAAATGACTGGTTGAGATGTTGTTAAAGTTGCTCTAATAGCTTTCATATACTGCAAAGGCAGGAAATCATTATGAATAAATTCTTAACAAGAACTTAGAATGTCAAGTTACATACTTGTAACATCACAGTTAAGCATTCCACATATACAGCCTCGCTCTCCACTACCGAGTTCACAATACACTTGACCATCGATGTCCTGTCATCCTCGCGCTCCTTGCTCTTTTCTTGTCGGCGCGGCGTCGTCGGGGTCGGTGATTCCAAGCTACCCTCGCTCAAACTTAGCGGTTCGGCGTCACTGCTGCCAGTTTCATTGTCCGTGCTGAGAGCTCGCAGCAAGATCGGAGGTGCCGGACTAGCACCTTCTTCATCTTCACTGTCCATCGCTGCTCTATGTCTGAAGATAACGTACACAATTATACATATTCCATATCTTAATCCCGGGAGTACTCGCGTGTGAATTCAACTAATAAATATTAACATTATAACTTAAAAAATAATGTAATTAAGACGCTCGTACTCCCCAAGATCCAATGTGTCAAAATAAAACAAGATATAACAAACGACTTACTGTATAAAATAATCGATGTTGACATAATTACTCTGATTGCCCGGAGAATCTGGCAGCGAAGGTGGTCTTCGAGTTGTCGCTTTGCTATTGCCATTGTTACTGTTGACAGAGGGAACGCGCGCATCAATGTAAACATATTCCCCAGTTTGGTCCAAGGCTACTGAATCGTAATAAGGCTCCTCCTCCGATGCCTCTGCATCCCCATCTTCGCCATCTTCGTTGATAGCCTTTTCTAAGTCTATTTAGTGAACAAATAATAATAATTATTTTTTTAATTTTATATATCATAAAATAATTTATAATATACATAAAATTGATGTAAAACTGATGAGAATAGATGACAATTTTAATTTTTATAAAACTTTAAAAACAAATTGAACTATTAACTTTAAATCACATGAGATAATGAGATTAAAATTCATTTTATTTTTTGAAATTTTCTTTCTTTTAATGATTACATATATAGATTATGCAACTCCAAAAGCTCAATAAAAACATGTATGAAAGAGAATACCTTTCTCATCTTCCTCCTTGAGAGATTCTTCATTTTTATCTTTCTTCGAACTTCCGGTAACTTCAATCACTGTAACATAATTACTTGGCACATCTGGATCACTGTTTCTTCTAAGTTCAGGCACTTTCTCGGGACTCCTTGGTATTTCGCTCTTGGGTCGTTTACCAACTGTGCTGAGAGTCGAGCTCAGTTCGGACACGCACTTATCTTGAAATTTGCTGATGTCTTCCCGTTCCGTCAAAATAGGAGCGACATTCTGAGAACTCGGTGAATTCGGAGAGTCCGCCAAGCTGTTCTCCGATATTTGAGAATCCTGTTGAGACTGCGTTTCCGTCGCCGCTTCCTGTTTAATTTCAGACGTATTCGTATTCACGCTGGTATTGTTAGCCAGCTGTTTGTGTCGCTCGACGTCAGCCAGCAATCTTTCTAAATATTCCACATAAAACTCTTCTTTTTCGAGCTCTTCTCTCAAAGCTGTCACCTATATATACAAAAAAAAATATCGCGTGCTTTGATATATTCGAAAGATTTCTAATTTCTATAGTTTTATAGAAAATAAATCCCGCACGTTTTTAATTTAATTATTTTACATTTTAAAATTATTTCTTATGAAAAAATATTTTATTTTATTTTAAATATTTTAATATTAAAAAAAAGAATTGTTATGTAATTATATAATTTCCTGCTTATAAATAAAGCTACTTTAATAAAAAAAAAATACCATCAAACTTTTTAATAATATTTAAACAAAAATAAATTGTAATACATAATGCTACGAATTTTTAAGATAATCTAATGTAATAATTATAATCAATTTTTTCGGTGTTCCGATAACACAACAGAGATAACTCCGTGATTCATTGAATTGTAAGCAGGAAGTCAATGTTTACTATTCTTTCTTCTTTCACTTATTCGTTTACGATCTCATTTTAAATGTTAAAAAGGAATGATAATACATTGACAGTAATGTAACTCATAATATAACAAGTGCTATGTCATTGACAGATTTCAGACAATTAATTCGATGAGTCATCAAGTCATGTGAACACGGTGTTAATTGAATTATACATGACTAAGTTTCTATTAAACGAAGAAATTAAATTCTTGTGCTATACTTCCTCTTCCGTACTTATCAGCGTTTCAAATGTTTCTTCAGAGAATTCTTCGCTATTTACTTGAATTATGTACACACGCATAAATTCTGATCTGACTAATAAATACTTAGTAAACATTGCAACACTTCACTACAGTCATAACCCAGTCGTTACGCAAGGTTGCCTCTTCAATCCCAGACTCTATGATAATCATCTGTATTATTACTTTAAAATATTCATTTCCAGTTCTTCCAGGAACTTGATTAAAGACTGATAAAATAAAAACTCGGCCACTCTGGCTTACGTGATGAATCATCGGACCCCTCCAGGATGTCAATTAAACGAAATAAAACCTCTTTTGCGACGTACACAGGCATACACAGTAGATCACTCACACGTGACTAATAAACGCTTGGCGAATACATTGCGACACTATCACCAGTCATACGACTGCAGGTTTCATGCATCCTTATTCTTTCACTCAATAATTATTTGCCAAAGCACACCTGCGGTCCTCGCGGCAAGACCCGTCGATAAAAATTAGCAACTTCGATCAATCGTCGACGCAATACGTTTCTGCACTATGATGCCCAAGAGGAGAATCATCAATCGTTCAAACTCACCTTCTGCTTGTGTTTGACCAAGTTCGCTCTGACATCTTCTTCCCAAGCGGCCGGCAAGGCGCTGTCCGGGAACCGCTGCACCCAGACACGCTGGAAATCCCCAAACACACTCATGCCTCCGGACGCGGGTGCGCGTGGGTCGACGGCGAGTCCTCCTCAGGATCTCACGATCCCACCGTCCACTCCTCACCGCGCCGACGTGCGCATCGCACGGGGGCGCGGCACCTTCACCACCAGTACCGTCGTCGACGACGACGACGACGACGACGACGACGTCAAGTCTCTCGCTCTATCTTCCTGTCTCTCTCTCTCTCTCTCTCTCTCTCTCTCTCTCTCTCTTCTCGTTCGCACTCACCGTAGCTGCCGCTTCCTGACGCGGAGCCACGTATCCTCGACTCTGTCGTGTCGGGCGGACAACGGCGTAACCAACGTCGTCATACGGCCGCTGTCATCTTGTCGACATCTCCTGCGTAGGTCACGTTCCGATCCCCGTCGCCCGCTGTATGGCCTATCTCCTGTCCTCCTCCTCCACTCCTAGCGTGCCGACGCCGTCATTGCTGTCGCTATACTGTGTTCGACGTAACTTCTCGCTCAATTATGTGCAATTTCTTTGTATATAATTTCATATTATTGCTATTAAATAAGTGAAAATGATCAAAATTTACGAATATTACGTGGCATTTTTGATCACTTGTTTTAACGCTAAAAATGAACGTCGACATAAAAAAGTACCTTAAAAATACTTTGAAAGGTATTATTACACGCAATGAAACATTCTACTTTCGCATTTAATTAATATTGGTTTTTGTATACTCTATATTCTGCAATAATAAATAATGATAATATGAACAATTAATGATATTGACAAAAGTAAGGATACAATACAAAGAAAAGGAAATTTTTACATATTACAGTTCTGAAAGGGATGAACTATTTTTATTTTATAGTAAAAATAAGTGAAAGAATATAGGAAAATGTCTTTTTATGATATCGTTACGCGCATCTTTCTTGTGTCTAAACTTTCATAAACTTTCATAAATTTTTCGTATCCGCGTTTCTTCCATTTTGTGCCAGTTTGTGCTTCCCTTCCCGCTGTTCTCCGCCACTCTGTGATTGGTTGACGACAATGACGACATGTTAGCTTATTGCTACCGAATATGATGAACGGTATCCAATGAAAGATTTGCTTTTTCTAGTATGATGATGTAAAGCAAAACTCTCATTAGATATTGTATAAATTGTAAATCAGCCTTAAGTAATGTGACATAACCTATGTGCATAAGTGCGCAAAAATTTAGTGCTAATAAATCAAAAGGAAGAATTGAAGGTTTTTTTCAACTCCTTTCACCCAAAGGTAAATTATAAAAAAAGTGCATAAATTTCAATTACTAGAAAAATGTACAATTTACAATTAATCTTGTTTAAATTTGTGTATATAAAGAAATTACATTATAAATTGATTTATACTTCTGCTATGCATAATGTTATAATTGTAGTAATATGTAGTTAATTAATCTAATATATTAGAGATTTTTTTCTCTCTACTTATGTCTACTGTTTATATACTCTTTTTTTTTTGCAGCGTGTGAACAATCTACAAATTTGAATTTATATGTAAGTGATAAAACACACAAAATGGCACAAGGAAAGCTTAAAGTGAAGACAAAGTTGCCAACCTCAGTAAAGACGAAAACCAATAAAGGTAAGGGCAAAAAGGGCCCTGCTATCCAAAGACGTGGAAGTAAGTAATAATGAGAAGACAAGTTTTTCTGAATCAAACTATAACAATATCATCTCCTTACTTCAAAATTGACACAACTCAAGAAATATAATTTTTTAATTATTATTTTTTAATTATTTAATCATTTTTAATTATTATGAATGACTAGTAACAATTCTATTAATCTTCAAAAGTAAATTAACTGGACTTCATAATCCATAAATTGCACTTGTGTTTTTAATTGAGTAAATTTTCTATTCAGTTTTTCCTTTTTTGTGTAAAATTTAATTTTTTAGGTTGTGTCACTTTTGTAGTAAGGGAACGATATTCTAATATTAAGATAAGTAATATATGAATTATTATTTTCTCGAAGACGCCCCTGTTCAACCTAAGAAGACAAAGTTACAGGAAGCGCAGAAATTGAAAAAGATGATCTCAAGAACTGTGAATACTGTAGTAGAAGATGAGATACGAGAAAAAGCTTTAGAGGGAAGGAAAACTCTCACAAAGAAGAATCCTTCTAATTCGAAAAAACAATGATATGTTAATTGTTGTAATATTTGCATATATCAGTAATGTATTGTTGTGTGTATACATATATATATATACATATATATATTTTTTTTTTTTCTTAATTAAGCAATATTGTTCGATTTGAGATTATCTATTGAAAAGGAATACGATTGAGTGAGATGTGAATTTTTTTCTGTTTATTGCACTCGCATAACTGAAATTTAACTTATATTTAAATAACATTTATAAATTACTGACAAGTAAATTCGCTTATCCTATCGGTTTTATCTTTATTTCTATCAAAATAAATATGTTTAATAATATTACCTAATTTACAAGGAAATATTATACAGGAGGCCCCTATGGCACTCTGCGCCTTTCATATTTGAAACAAGAATTTGACGTAATTTGTACGTCGGAAAGACCTATATATTGTCATTTTATCACTCTTCCGTCCAAAATTGCCGGAACAATTTAAAGATGTATTAAGTGTTATATATTATCTCTTCTCGTTATATTTCGTTGTGTATTCCCTAGATCACATTATGTTAAGGTTGCTTCATGTAGCACCTCATCGTTCCTTATCGTAGCACCAGTTCTTTCAGTTCTCAAGAAATTCTCCTGTTTGGAATAATTTTACGGAGAAGCAACCTGAAATTTAGCAGTTTAAAACAAGTACAAAGGAAAGACGTTTACTCGAAAAGATTAAAATGATTATTTTGAATTTCTTACTACTAATAAATGTCCGCTCTGTCGATTTTTACTAATTGCGGGAGTGGTACCAGTCCTAACTTCAATGACTCCCTCCTTACCACTGACTAGTTTGTGAGACACACTGGAACATGATATTACAAATATTAGTAGAATTAATACAAAAATAGCAAACAATAAATTGATTAGTTGAATTAAATCATAATCAAATTTATTACTAAATATAAAGGAATAAATATAATACATAAAAAAACTGAAGAACTTACGATTCGGTATTGACGATCTTAACAATGTTCGGATTGTTAGTAATATCAATCGCTTTCGTCAATGCTTCTATTAAATGCGGAACTTCTAAAATCAAGTCACCCTGTAAACAGTAGTGCGTAGTGAAAGTATCTATTATATTTATTATCTTTTTATTAATTTTAATAAATCCCCAATTACTAACTCCCTTAATTAAATTATCTCTTTATATTTAATTTAGCTCATTTCAGTTATAATTGCTAAATATTAAATTATTTTCTTATTAAATAATTGATTAATTAAAATATTTATTACTGCTTACATATTTATATTATTTTATTATTATACTTGAAATAATTTGCCTTATTTAGAATTAAAAATATTAAGATTTGAAATTCAAGTTGTAAAAACCTTATCCTTTTTCAATTCAGGTGGTATTCTAACGATGAGTAAATTATCCGATTCTCCAGTAACAACCAACTCCTCGATAGCCTTGTAAGGAAGGCGATGCTTGAGTTTGAAGGTCTTAAGTGTATCGAGAATGTATACGGCATTATCAGTTAAAATAAGTACTCTCTCGCGTGGTTTATATCCGTGCCGATCGTATTTAATGACTGGAGTAGCATACTAAAAATATGAATTTTAATTTATATTTCTATTTTATCGAATTCATTGTAAATATATATAATAAAAAAAGAAAAAGCGTTACTATATTTTTTCAGTGATTTATTTTTACCTTTATGTTTTCTCCGGAAGTTAAAATATTGTTGAAGCTCTGTCGCAGTGCCTTGTACTCCTCACCAAGACGATCAGTTACAAATCTCGGACCTACACTCTTCGCATAAGATTTCTTTTTATTTTTGAATAGAGACTCCGCGAGGATCTTTAACTCAAAGTGTTCCTTATCTTCCTTATTTAGTGCTATTCGATAACAACGAGCTTTCCATCGCCTGTGCATTACATGCAAATGCTCTGATGCCTATATCATGTGAATGTTATTAGTTATATCGTATCACATTAATTTAATTGTATAATTACAGACATATTTTCTATTTCGCTGAGAACTTTTATATAGATAGAGAATTTATATACAGATAGCTAAACTATTCCTTATTCTTATTCTATACCTCTTGACAAGAATATGGGCATGGCGGCCAATATTTATTTAAGATACCCGGTGGCAATGTCTTCGAAAGTCTAATGAGCCATTGCGATTTTGCCAATTCAATAAATGCCTTGTTAATTTCCGTAGGCGGTCCATCTCGCGTGATGAAGCCTTCAATAAATCTGTATCAATTTAGCACAGTATATATAAATAAAACTTTTTAATATATATGATAAAATATAGAACAAATGTATAAACATGTTTTTATTATAGAAAAAAAAATAGGACTAAAGAAGAAACCTGCGAATGGTGACAACCGCTTGTTGCCGTTTTTTGGCTTTGCGTTTCGCGAGCCATCTGCGAATGTTTTTCTGGAACACGATCGCTGCTTCTCGTATCTCTAAATATTTCCTCCTCATTAATATAGCCTTCCATTTGCTCTGGATAATGGCGGCTATTTCATGTTTCTTCATTTGAAATGCATCCTCCGTATCGAATAACGTTTTAGGAAAACGGATGAACAACTTTGTGCTGTAATGAATTTTAAGAATTTAATAATTAATGTACACATGAATTATAATGTATAGCATGCTTAAAGCGTGATAATTGAGCGGTCTTACTTTCCCATCCTGTACTCATCACGCTCGTAGCCGAGATGACACACGAGCGTTTGTACGCCTTCCTTTGCCGGGCCATAGTAATTCGGCCAAGTTTCCGAACAGAGGCATTTGTAACGCTGCAAGAATTGCTGGTACGGTCTTCGATATGCAAAACCGGCACGTCTTACCCGCAGATTCTCCATCAGACCCAAATACTTCACTTGGTGTAACACGATCTTTTTGTTGAATTCATCTGAAAGCAAAAGTTCAATGGATTTCATTTCAAATTAAAAAAAAATCTTTTTATATCTCTTTTCTTTCTATTAGACAAATTAAACAAATAAAAGAAATTAAATAATTTATTTTAATTTTTTTTATACATATTTATTGAATTGTGTAAATACTCCATCCATATTGAGCGTTACTGATGCTTTATTTCAATTTTATCTTATATCAGGTCTACTTACGGGCCATTTTAAAATCGTTAGGTTTGATACAACGAATGTAAGACGGTTCTTTACCCATGAGAATCTCAACCAGATTATTTAAACTGTTTTTAAATTGAGTTATGGCGGTCTCTGGACGTTTCTTACTGGTTAAATCTTTCACATCAAATACAGTCTATAAGAGAAATTGCAAAGATTAATTTTTGACACTTGAGAACAATTTAAAAAATGTTACTCATCTTTAAAGTTTACAAATAGATTCTTTTTTATTTTCTTTCCTATAAAAAAATTAAATGTTTACCTTTGTAATGGAATTCGTAGTATGCGACATAACTTCACGTAAATCTCGAAATAGTAAATCATTGTTTTTCTCGAGAAATCCGCGAACATTGTACGTAACATCGCCAGCGTAATGCACTAATCTGAATTCCTAAAATGTCAATATTATTCTTATATTTTCAATTTCTTTTCTTATTCTTATTTTTATATTCTTAATTTCGTGTTTCACAAATAATTATCGTAATAATTACTATAATAAATATAATGCAAGTTAGTTAAGAGATATATTTATATATATAATTGAATAAATTAAATTAATATAACAAAAATAAAATAATCAAATAAATAATTTAATTCTACAATTTCTTTCTACAATATTTCGAGATATTAGATATTACTATTCATGATTCAGTTTAATATTTTATAAAATTCTTACGTCTCGTCCCATAATCTTTTGCGTTTGTATGTCAGCTTTCTGATGGCTGATGTAGTGAGGATGGTTGTTCAGATTTACGTTCAATTTCTCCAAGAAGCTCATGTCCGTTGTGTCTCCAGGTCGCAAACACTCTTCGTCCATTAACGATATTATTCCTGCCAGATTAAATATTTAATTAATAATGTACATGTAATTGCGAATGTGGATTATAAGAATTTTATAAAAATTCAACCTTTATACTTCTCTTCAATCAGGTCGCAAATGATTTTGTTATTAAAATAATCTATGTTCTCCCAGGTTATCCCTTCGCGCAGATATTCTTCCTGTTCTGACTTCAATGTCAGTTGGATAAACAGCTGTTGCAATTTCTCATTGCAAAAATTAATGCAAAACTGTTCAAAACTGCCAAAATAACGAAAGAGAAAATTATCGTTAACTAAACATGATCTCCATGTTTATATCGTATGTACTAGTGATAATTAATTTTTGTTAAAATCCTATTCCTCAAACTAAAACATTAATTTAAGATATAGAATATAAAATTAAAAAGTATATTTAAAATAATAAAATTATATAAAAAAACTTTAGAAATCACTTAGAAAAAATGCATTTTTCTCAAACTATTATTTATGACACTCGTAATATTTTCATAAAGTCTTTGACCGTAAGTAATTGTATTTGACAGTTATACCTATTCTTCTGAAAGATTTCAAAGCCGTAAATGTCCAAAATGCCCATGACCATTTTGCGTCGAGGATTGGTCTGGGGCTGTAGAGATTTGTTGAGTCTAGTCACGAGCCAGGTGAATAATCTGTCGTACACGGCCTTCGCTAGCGCGTCTCTTGCATAAATAGCCAATTCCCTATTCAAGGGTGAAACCACTACGTCACCATGAGCATCTATGGTACGATGAGAAAATGCCTTTGCCAGTCGCTTCACGTCACATCCTAGCAGCTATTCAATTAAGAAATGTGACATCCAGCAATTTGCAAGTAATACATTTAAAAAATTTTATGTGCATAATAAAATAATTAGAAAAAATAATTACATAATGAAATAACGATGAACAAAACATAAAACATAAATAATTATAACAAAACGTAAAAAGCTAATAATTACTTTAGCGATGGCATCGACAGACACAGGTTTCAGAATAGTTGCCACTCCATCCTCCTCCGAAAAACCCACATTACCCATGTGCAGCACCGACGCAACTATAGCAAACAGGTCATTCTGCTCCTGCTGAGACATTTCCATGGTCTTCATCGCCCGGACGACTTCCTTGTACTGATTAGCATCGTCGATGGTATCCACTGTTCCTTTCGTCTGAGAGTTCGATTTACAAATTAACAAAGAGATTGTAGAAAAACGAAAGAAGCAAAAAGATTTTAATTTAAAAAATTAAATAAAAGAAATGGTATACAAATGGTATACTCACCCCGTTACTCAAATAGAAGAAAGTATCGAGATTCCTTTTTAAGAATAATTTTTTCAACGTGTCATCGTCCGCGCCTGCTAAAAGCTGATAAAAGATATGAAAATTTCGTTCGCCCACCGATTGATGGACCACTCGAGATTTCTCCAATAAATAGTTTAGAATATTTCCACCGACTGGATCTCCCTAAAAATACAACGATTATTGTTTGTCACCAAATTTTCGCGAAAATTTTCTTCAATTCCTTTTGAAGGAATCCCTTTTCTATTTTTAAAAGAAATTCACACATTATTAGATTGATATTTCACCTGAAAATTGAACTGAACGTCCATGTACTTGCCGAAGCGGGATGAATTATCATTGCGATTGGTCTTTGCGTTACCGAAAGCTTCCAATACGGGATTGCTGCCAATCAATTTATTATTCACTTCTTCTACTTGTTTTTTATGACCGGTAGCAGACGCAATAAATTCTAAGATCTTTTTAGATGCCTCCGTTTTCCCGGATCCTGATTCGCCTTAAACGTAAATAAAAGACATAAAAATATGGAAAATAAACTTTATAAAAAATAACAGAAAGGAATTATACAAAACTCGATGTTAAGGAATGAAAGTGCAAATTCTTACCCGAAATCAGGATGCATTGGTCGCGATTCTCTTTAGCTAGAGATTGATAGGCAGTGTCCGCAAGAGCGAAACTGCAAAAATGGATTTTTATAATTCATGGAAATAACCAGTATCAGTATAACTTTTATCTTATATAGAGTTACTTTTTATCTTATATAGAGTATTTTATCTTATATAGAGTATCCTGGATATGTCGTACTTTCTCTCGTTTTTCTTGGCGAAAGTTGTATGAATTTATTCCGGGACGCTGTATATAGCAAAACAAGGTGGATGCTTACATGTGAGGAGGTGCCTCAAAGAAGTTTCTCCCGTGATAGTAAAGGATGGTCTCCGGAGTATAGATGGGAAGTTTCTTATAAGGATTCACTGACACCAGTACTTGACCAATGTACGTCTACGATATGAAAGATAAGAAATATTTCTCTCAAGTCATTGATGACATCCTAAGTTTTTAGAATAGCGCATTATAACTAAGAAGTCTATACTGAAAAAAAACGTAATAAATGTGATAAATCCTAAACTAAAATGCTATTCTTGCCGGGCCTTTTTGTTGATTTAATTAAAACATTTTTCTCAGTGTGTGTGATTTTACGTAAAAAGATAAAAAATATAAAATTAAAATCTTTTTGTATAAGAAATTTCGAACTTTCAAAATTTATTCCTTATTAAATATAAACAATACATAAAAAAAATTAAAAATATAGATTAATTAATTAATTATGTTTTCGACTCACGTAAATGAGATTCTCCTTGAATCGTTTGCGCAGATTGTCGATGAAGGCGGACTCACTGCGAAAGTCTTCCAGCAGAACGAAGTCCTGAACGCCAACTCTATCACGCTCGTGCAATCCTCGTTCCATGTTCCCAGGCAATTTCTGATGTTTGAAGACTTCCAGTCCCGTACCAGATTTTCTGAAGACACCTCCGGTGTCAATTGTCTCTGCGCTGCAAATATCCCAAAGAATGAGCGACTCTTAAACGCCTTTCAATACATAATAAGCTTGTCACAATTTACAATCCTATATCTATTACCCTATAAGTCTATTAATTTAGTAAAGTTAATCTGAGCAAGAATTTTCAGTTTTATAATTTAATAATAACAAAAAATAAAATTAAGTTTATAGAATAATAAAAAGATAGGTACTTGAAAAACCATGCAAATATATTTATTGAACGTCACTTGTCATTAAAAATCTGGTTGTTCATCACTGAAAAATTAAAATCATGAAATATAAAGAGACTTGATTTAAACCGCTAATAAAGTTCGTTTTCATTTATTTTCAAGTAACGTTAAACATTTATTTAAGAAGTAGCGTACATAAAGTCGTCGTTCTATTCGACCTTGCGGCCTTGCAAACGATAAGAATTCAGATTAGATATCGGAGTCGGTAACGCTTGCAGACAATAGAGCAAGTGGTAATAGATCGATCAGCAAATATTTCTATATGTTCCGAATGTATGCAGATAAAGAGATAGAATTACAAGAAGAAAAACCGAGAAAGTAAAAATTTCCTACATATAGTCGATAATATGGGTCGATCGTTATACAACTGCGAAGAGTCATAATATTTCTACCTTATGCTAGTCTTGCTAGTGTAATTCCGATGAACAAGAATAAAATTTGATATTTCAAATTTAACAAATTTCGAAGAGACATCCCTTTCGTGGAAAATTAAAATAATTAATTTTATGATTTTATTTTTTTTAATATCAACGGAGGAACTTCGTACTCACCCCATGTTTTTGAGATCCTGTTGGCACTTTTTTTTACACCTATATAATATCCACAGGGAAAGAAACATGAAATTAATTCTATTATTTTTGTATTTCTGTATTGTTAATCGCGATCGCAAATTTTGATTTAAATCTAAATCTTGCTACTTGGTTAGAATAAATGCAAATTTGTCAGATAAGATACGAATTCGTTGATTCACGACATCTGATTGCAGGAATTCAAGCGGAAGAGATTAGATGAATTTGATTGAAATCAGTGTATAAAGATTTTGTTTAATCGATTAGATCATCTTATCGTATGAAAACTTAGATAGAAGTTGAAAAAATTTATTTATAAGAAAGGTTACTGTTAAAAAATTTTATCATATTTTCCCGAGTGTTGTATTATTGCTTGAAGAACTTATATATGTACGAAAACAATCGATATAATCATTTAGAAGATAACAAAGGATAATGAAAGACTCTAAAAATATAGTAAGCAAACATTTTCGCGTGATTTTCAATGCTGCGATTCACGTGTCACTCTCATTAGTATTTCATTGTATCGACAAAACAAGAGCTACATTTCTTATGAACTTCCTCCAATTTTGCAGAACACACTTATATTTTTTCCAATAATAAGCATTCCATGTATAACATAGTTAGATTATTTATAATAAATAAATCTTTCGCATTATAGGAATTTTACATCTATAATTCACTTTTTCTTTCTTTCATGCGTATAATAAAATTTTTCTACAACAAACACGTGAATCGTTCGCGCAATGTAAGATCTAGTTGTGAAAGATCACGAATCGAGTAGAAGACAGTCTGTCATCAAATTCGACAATGTTTAATGTAAACACACAATCACAAGAAAATTGATGTTATTTCGATGTTTAGTTCGTGTCTTGATTCACACGACATACACGGCGGAGAAAAGAGTCGCGCGTTTACTGCTTCGAGGAGATGTCAATTGAGGAGAAACCAAAGAACAGAGGAACCACCTTACGACTACTGCTTAAGAATGACCTGGCGGTGACCACCACCTTCCGTTTATCGTCCATCGGCGACGTCGTTTCCCTCTCCCGCTCTTCTCTCGTTATCCGTGCACGACTGATAGCGGAACGAAACGGCGCTTAATAGCGAAATGTATCGAGAGGATAAAACCGGCGTAAGAATAGCTCTTGTCGAGCAACAAGTACACAATTACACGCATAAATAACCGGCTTGCCTTGTTTCTTGTATCAACAACTTTATCAAGAATAAAAAAAATTTCGTATCAAGTGATTTTCTAATATTAATATTAAAGATTTTCAGAAAAATAATTACGTATCAATATACTCTATCTTTCGTTTAATTAGCAATTCGTCTATAAAAAAACAGAATACGATGGCTACGTTCAGAAAAAAAAGTAACTTTACAACTGTTATAAATTATTTTAATATAATTTAAGGTCTTACTCTTAGTTCCTCACTGGATCTAAATTATATAAATTATATAAATAGATCATATATTAAACAATCTTACAGCAAATTGTTTTTTTCTGTTGAACATAGCTAAATGTAATCTTAGAAATACAATTTTCGCAAATACTTGCTATATTAGGTTAAATTATAACAAATGAAATATTGTTACACTAAATTTCTATTGTCATTAATAATTTTTTCATATTAGTCAACACGGACTTTACGAGTACATTAGAATTCGTAATAATTATTAAAATTAGAAATACAAGAAAGATTATTGTTCTTTAAGTCATGCAACACGTAACTCAAATTTTAGAGATTGTTCCGCCAATGTAAAATGCCGAAATGCAATTGCAAATTAATCGGTGCAAAACTGATGTTAATCGATGACAGAACGCTGATAAGCTCCACAATAAAGTCCCGTATATCTAATCTAATCTAATCTCGAATTATTCTTTCTAGACACGTACATACAACAAATTCCTGCAGAAACTAATAAAAATATTCGTGACTTTTCGCAATATTATCGATACTATCATTGTGTAAGATCCAATCGCATAATGTTCTCGGTATGCAATTTTTATCGCGATGTGGGATTTACGTTTGCATTGTTGCGTTAATCGTTGCATTAATCTTGACTAAATCGATCGATTCTCAAAACGTGACGACAAGGACAAACATCGAACATTACTTCACGCTTATAAATTTAGTCAATTGTTATTATCAATAATATGTAGATATTATGAGCGGAACTACGATCATCTCAACTTATTTAATAATTTATCATCTTGATCATTTATTTATCAGCTTGATCTTTTAATTATGTATTTAGATACAATCTGTATAAACACGATATGAAATATTAATTCCTTAAAATAAAGGATGCTAAGGAACGTATAATCGATACTCGCAAACAAAGAGAAGACTTAAGTTGGGAAAAGAGAGGAAGAGAAAGGGAGAAAGCGCGTTGTGTTATTATTGACTCTGAGGATTGACAATTAAACAATGTTTATCTCCGCAAACCAGTTTGTCTTTCGTGGAAGCGAGGAATCGATATGACTCATTAATACTCCGGTCATGAACCTCCGTTCGGTAAGCAATTTTTTTCTTTTCCTTGACGGATATCGAAGAGAATATCGCAAATGCGGGTCGCGACGTATCGACATGCATATGGTGTCGTTACGGTGAAGGAAATTATCAATCGCGGCTCGCACAAAGAGAACCGTTGTCGCGACTCGCTGCTATCGAAAATATTGCGTCCGTAAACTGCCGAGGGCAGACAGAAAACCAGTCACGTACGTTCTGTAAGCTGCTTCGATTTTATAATTTTTTTTCCCTCGTACGAGATGAGTCACGCAAAAGAGACGGGCGAGACACGTTTAAACCGTGTCTGTCATCGTACGTTGAAAAAGCAGTCTAGATAAGAGTGCCATTTATGTGCGGCTTGTGCTCGCAATTTTTTGTATCTTCTGCGTACGAAATGTAATCTCTAAATTTTTTGGAATGGAATCTCATTCTAAAAGATGAAAATTAAGCTAGTCTTAAAAAAAAAGAGTGACTTATTAATAATTTTCAAGTCTAAGAGTAAGATTTCACTCTTTAGAGTAATAATTAACTCTAAAAGTTTTAGAGAGTACGAATCGTTCGATCTAAAAGAAAAATAGATTTGCCTTTTCGGTGACAATCTACAGACCAATCTGAGGTTTCTTTTCAGCGATAAGCTTGTTCGCTGGAAATTTCCAATTGGCGTGATCCTTTATTTGATTAACTCGAGGATGGAATCGCGAGGATCGATCGCGCGCGTTTCTGCGCCGCGCTAATATACGATCGCACGAAACGGAAAGTCGTTCCGCTGCATTTTTCTGCACTCGGCTCTACACGGCCGACACGGCTCTACAGGGACGCTGACGTAACGCGCGATGAGTCAAGGGGAAAAAGGGGATCCTTGGGACCAGTCAGGGAACACCTAGTGAATAAAAAAAATTGACGAGACATTTTAACGGGAGGTCGGTCCCGCGCGAAAATACGCGTGATATATACGGTAAGAATATGTTGCGTTGAAAAATTCCCTCGAGGTCAATAATAACGATGCTGAGGAACGCTAAGGCATATATTATATGAAACTGTTTGAAATGGAAGTTTTATTTTCCTTAGGAAATAATAGAAATATAAGGAATAATGGAACAAATTTTGGATCGAAATTCATTCCGAATCAATGAGCTCTATAGTATAGGAATCTTGAAATGAAGTGACAAAAGTGAACGAATTTACTAGAATACTTATAATTTTTATTAGTTAATATCTAATACATTTGTTCCCTACTTTTGTGAGTACAATTTTCATCTTGTTTCAAGATACGCAATCAACCCCCTGGAGTGAACCTTTCGATATTATAAAAATCTATACAGCCCGACGAAGAAAAGGAAGGTATAGAAATATTTCTAACTCTCTTTCTAACTCTCTTCTACTTACAGTAGTAAAATTAGCCAATCGGTGTTCTATCGACGAATAACAGTGGATGAATATAATATTGCAAGTTTAATTAAGATAAATGAACAAATTTAAATGTGTTCTTGCCAGTAAGTTCTTCAGTATCACATATATAAAATTGGCAAGAACATGTTTGAATTCGTTCATTTATTTTAAATAAACTTGCGATGTTACTTTCACCCTGGTTTGATCCCCTATGTTTATGCATTAGAGTGTCATTGTCTAGGAATTGGGACACCCGCACATCTTGATGACTCACTCCAGTGAGCTCATTGCATATTACAGAGCTCACTGTTTCAACAATTCCATAATTCCTATTATAAAATCCTCCCGATCTATTTAGCCTCTGCATTTCGAGGGAAGCGAATTAATTAACGGTACTTCTATAATTACAAAACTTGAAATTTTTTTAGTTTTGTTTCTTTTTTTCTCACGAGTTGCTAAATTTTATCGAATTTGGGGAGACTACTTGCCACGCTACAATTATAGTCCCAACGTTATCTGCATGATTGAGTAACCCTTTAACTTTTTGCGTCTGCACGTGCACGTTCGTTTAGTCTGTCGAGGACGACGCAACCCATTTCCGGAAACCGGTTAGCCTTTTGTCTGTTTCATTTTACGGAGAGAGAGACGGGTTTTCACTACATGGAACCATCGTTTTCTTGTGGATTTTACATTCGCGGGCTGAATATCGAATGAGTGCGAGTTCATAAAATTATGATGAAGGACATATGTTGTATTCTCCAACAGAATTAGCAAGGCAACGAGTGAAATTTTTTTAGATTGCACGGAAGGTTTATAAGAATAATGTACACTGAGAAAAAAATAGCCTAAATTTAAATTAATTTATTTATAAAAATGTATTTATTTGTTATGTATTTACTGTTAACTAAACATTTACTTAATAAAAAAAAAATGATTGTTAAATCAAATTAATGTTTTTTATACCAAATAAATATATTTTTATGTTTAATAAATATTTAGTTAGTTACTATTCAAATAACTATTTATTAAAATTTAGGATATTTTTTTCTTAGTGTATAAAAACAAAGACTCCAAATAAAATAACTCATATAAATCAACACTGGATAGAAATTGTAAAAGAATGTATTGATTAAGATTAAATGCATATTTTTTTTACACAATTTCCATCCAGTTAGCTTTCACAAACTTTTTTATTGTGATGATTTGTTTTTAAAAATGTTTTACTTCTCAGCTCGTTCATTTTTCGATTTAACGAATTCTACTCTTCATAATTCATGAACTTTCATTATATTACATTGAATTAGTAGGAAATTCCATTATCAAAATCCACTCTACACGCTACAAACAATGTGACGTCGCTTTCTGCAGTTCACAATCTTTGTCGTCGATGGATAATAACGATTTCCGGGATACGCTTCGCTATCGCACGCAACGACGAAACCCGCATAGTAAAAGCGCTCTTCTCTTGTTACGATAACAAAAATAGAGAGGCGCACACACGCATGTGCGTTCAGTGCGACATTTCCTGTTCGTGTCCCGTTCTTTTCCTCGGTTCTTTGCTGTCAGAAGTTTCACGCTGAGGCAGTTTCGCGTCGAGCAGGTTGTCTCAGCGGCTAAAATTTAAGCTTATGGCACACACATAAACGTAAAACAGTAGGATGTAAGCAGTAAACAGAATTGGCCAATCACAGTAGAGACTAGAAAGGCCAGTTGCGAATCGAATGTTACGATTTCCTTACTGTTTATATCTTACTGCTTTACGTTTTTGTATGTGCCATGGACTTTATGAGACCCATAGCGAGAACTATTTTCAGCTTCAGCGTAAACTGGTTCTTTACGACGAAGATTTGGCTCGCTCCGAAGAGGTTTTTCCAAGAGAAGCTGTGTCACGATTTACTTTATTATTCAAATGTTATTATAAACAAATCCTGAAATAGTTGCGAGGTATAGAATAATTATAACTCGTCTCTTCAAACTGTTCAATACTTTTATATCAATATAACATAACATATTAAAAATCTTTTATATCATTATAACATAACATATTAAAAATCATATTTCAAAATAATACATTTATATTTGAATATTATTTTATAGAATTATTATTATAGCATAACGACAAATATATGTGAATAAAAATATTACGTATAAACGAGATAAATGAGGCGATTTGTCACATTTAGAAACTCGTATTTAGAAAACACTATTAATAATCGTCTTGTCTAGAAAACTAATCCATTTTATTTTATCAAAAATAAAATGTTAAGCTTAAAATTCTTAAGTATGCTTCACAATTCTTTTTCGATGTATTTAATTAAATTTAAAATTATTTTTGTATTGTTATATGGAATGCCATCTACAAGAT
This sequence comes from Atta cephalotes, assembly GCF_000143395.1. Lineage (NCBI taxonomy): Eukaryota > Metazoa > Arthropoda > Insecta > Hymenoptera > Formicidae > Atta > Atta cephalotes. The sequence continues at coordinate 826,880 of NW_012130083.1, forward strand.
CATAATCAAATCTCAATTGATAAAAAATATATTTAATTATATGATACTGATTGAACATTGGTGAAATAAGATATACAATGATAAAGTAATGCAAATATCGTTATTACTCGCGCTTTATCAAACCCCTTGTTGACGACTAATGGATTAAATTGTGGAGGCGTGGAGATCTTACGTATTCCTCACCGAATCTTTCTTGAGAAACCGGTTCGGATTCGGATCGACCTTGAGTCTCGGTCATCTTCTCGGGTCTGAAGTTCAGGGCTTTCAAGGTGTTTGTCTGCGGTAGTAGTAAGCCTTAATAAGCTCCGCTTGCGGTCCAGACGAGAGAGAAAGATGAAAATGAGAGTGAGAGAGAGTAAGAGAGAGAGAGAGAGAGGCAGAATATGCATGTTGTGTTTAATAATAAACCTACCGAGAGCGAATCGCGGCGAAGGGCGAGAGGAACAATAAAAAGAAGTCAGGCAACCCACAAGCACGGGTGGAAAGACCCGCGAGTCGATTTAACGGCGAACTTTAAGTAAGCGTCGATCTATTTTCGGTTCACGTCGCTTCTCCTTTGAATCCAACGCGTTAAAAGTCAGCCCTGCATCATCTAGGCTTGGGTGAATAGACTTTTACCCAGTTCGTTGATCGGACAAAATTATTCATACTACGCTTTGTTATTTCACATCGTTTCTCATCTCTCGTTGTGATCGTCGCTATTTATTGGATGACAGAGAGTAGGTCTTTTTGGATCGACACCTATCAATCCAATCGCGAAAAATTACTTTAGATGCTCACTCTGTAGAGAGAAATCTCACTCTTAAAGATTGAAAATTGAGCCACTCTTTTTCCAAGATTGGCTCAATTTTCACAGAATGCGATTCCACTCCATAAAAATGTCGTTACATCTTACTCTTGGAATAATAAGATTTTATACACTCGATTATACAGTTCCTCGCAATTTATTTCGCACGTGTGCATCGACATTCGATCCGCACTGTGTCGAAAATGAAACAGTAACGTTACGAGAACCTGTCGAATCGTTCTAATTCCTGAGACCTACCGCGTGTCAAATACCGAAGAATCGTCGATCGGAATTGCTGACATGTAAATAATTTCGAAGTCACCGATCTTGGTATCGACTCGCCGCTGTCGTTGTCGTAATGCGATTCGATTTCGAAGCAGAAATCTAATCTGCGATGCTTACGACAGGTAACGTTCCTCTATAATCTGAAAAAAGCGTCGATCTCTGGGCGCTTGGAACTCGTTCTGATTTAGGCGATCGTGTAATACGATAACAAATTTTTCATGCGATTTTCGTTATGTAACTTGCGCGCAACCCAGTAATTGAGAAACTGCACTCACGAGACCGTAGATTCACCAACCGTGAAATGTCAGCGCGAATAAGTGATTATTACATGCGCGAATATAAAAATATGTTGAGTAAACAAGGCAAGCAAAGGACATTTGAGAAAAGTTGAAAATTGTTTCTAGAAAGTATATGATTATCAATTCGTGAGTGTGCATGTATGAGCGTAAAAAATTTTCTTTATATACTCCATTCTCATAATTTTAATTTTTCATACTGGAGTAATAATATAATGTTTATTATGTGCATTTATACATGATATAAACTATTATGTTCATTACTACAATTTTTATTGGAATGCTGAATAAATTAATCATGTTATTTACTTTTACTTGTGTCGTCAATTGTCTATATTATTTTTGAAGAAAAAGAAGTTAATACATTCAAGTTTAATTTTTACGGCTTTTCCCATTGTAATAACAGTCAATCTAATGCTAAATCGAATCTCTAACCGCATAATTATTCAACTCATAAATATTCACTGAATGGAAAACGAAGAAGATAGCACCCATAGAACAGGCTGGATTAAGACATATCAGTTCATTCTATCGTGATTAATCAGTCGCGGGAGAGATGCATAACTCTCGCTTCTTTTTCTTTGCGATCGCGACCGTCCCGGTTCTCTTTCCATCAATGAGTTCTTGCGATCTCTCATGCCGCTAAATACGAACTTTCTGGGAAACAGACACGCTCGGTCCTGCCCATGTTTCTTCGGTCTCGGTACAATTACTTGCGTGCCAGTTTTCGCAATGATACACGATGCACACGATCTCTAATAACATCGGCGATAACATTCTCGTCCATTAGTCTCACGTTGGTGCAATCGAGAGCGAAATTATTCTTCCCTCTACTTCTTTGTCTTTTGTTTTAATTTTAATGTCGCAATTTTAAGTCACAGATATAATAACTCAGATGATACCCTTATCGTAGCACTTTCTAAGCGTGACCTCTTATTTATAGAAGCGAAAGCTCAAACCTTTACATGCTTATTCGTGTTTTCTGCTTGAGTTTCTGTTTCGACAAATACTACAAGTGAAAGAATTAGAATTACATTTTATTCGGAGCTGTTTATATCCGTAATTGCTCTTATGATTGTTTCCATCTATTATCAAGATTGTCACATCCTCATTTTAAAATTTCTGTAATTTTTCCCTGATTTCCAGATAAAGTTTTATAATTCTCCCTGATTTCAATAATATTTTAAAATTTTTTGCATTTCTGATTTGAAAATCATTGGGGGAGGTTGAGATTAATATAGCAATAGCTCATATAGCAATGTAAATTATTATTAATATTGCTGATATTACTTGCACTTTTAATTGTTAAATTAATAGTATTAAAGAACTGCGTAGATATGATATACATATATTAAACTTTTTTAAAGCCAAAAATTTTAATTTTTCAGAAAATTTTGCAAAATTCCCCGACTTTTCCCTGATTTTTCTGATTGTTTTCAATTTCCCTGATAATTCCCTAATTTTGTGTCAATTCTGATCATAATTGTTATATAATTTATAAGTATACATTCTGCGTCTATGGTCTCTTTATTGAGATTCTCAGTTTTGAATAAAATATGAGGTCAGGTAAAGTTAATTAAGGTAATTGAGGTCAGGTAAGTTAATTATCCCGAGGCAGTTCCGTCAAACTGTCGAACGTACGTTTGGTAACGCAAGTGTGAAATAGCGTTAAGTGGAGGCGAGAATAAAGTGGAGGCAGTTCCTCGTTCGGCTCGGCTGTGTTTCTACAGAGAACATAACTCTACGCGTATATTTCATTCTCCCGTTCATTGTTATTCATAGACACGGCGTCATTTAAAATGATTTAATCGTCACTTTCACAGCGAACGGGGATCGGATTTCTGCCTTTGTCTTAAAAAGAAAGAAGGTCCGCTTTCTCTCGCTTCCTTTTCGAGCACCCTAACGAGTATACACGCATTGAATGAAATCCAATGATCCCACGAGCACGCGATGAGTACAATCCGACAGACAATAAATCGACCGAATTCTTGCTTTTGTTTCTATTTCTAACGAGTCGTACTTTTCAGAAAGATAATTCAGCGGTTCTATTATTTATATACAGACTATTACTTATATGCAGAATCCCGTGTCAATTGCGGAGAGTTCTACAAGTCACTTATTATTAACGGACGACAAAATCATCGAATAAATTATTGTCATTGCGTAACAGTTACAAATTGCAGCGTAATAATATGTATTAATTCAAAGATGTTTTTGAAAAAAAATTATTTTTTAATGAGTCTAAAGGAAACGTCCTTGCAAAAGTAATATTAAGAACCTGATTATCAGTTAAAAGATCCTAATAAATGGAGAATGGATTGAAATGAATTGAAATGGATTTTTAGAAATATTGATTTATAAATGTTAAAATGAATGCTTTTCAATCTTGAATGCATTTTTATTCATTTATAGGAATTGCCTGGAGCATATCTCTATGCCTTTCAATCTAAAAATAATATTAACTTTTTCTGTGCAAAAACACACAATTGTGAATACTGTTCAATTCAAAGTTTTGAATAGGAAATGCAATTTTTCAATCCAATTGCATCCAATTGAATCTAATTGAATCCAATTGAATCCAATTAAATCCAAAAAAAATATTCGCTATTTAAAATACGCATTTCGGATAGAAAAAAATTTCAATCCGTTCTCGTTTGCTGGGATGTCACATCAAAAGAAATCATGTTTAAAATAGATATTCTAGATGGTCAAATCTTGAGATTCTATAAATTTTATACCTGATTAGGCTGGAACATGTTTGGCCACTTTAAATTTGACACAAAATATCTCGAGAACAATGCATTAAAAAAATAATTTAATAAAAAAGTTTTAAATAAAAGTTGTAGAATTTGAAGAAAATCTATTTTGAGTCCAGAGATTTATTAGTCCATTTGATCAAGATTTATTTCAAATGTCATCTTTCAGTTGGTAACGTTAATTTTTCTTTTTGTCACTTTTGCAATGTAACACGTTCCCTTGTATGAATGTGTGAAATTTAACATCATTTTACAAATTATCATGAATTTGTGATCAATTAAAGGACAGATCAATTTTCCTGGTCAATCTGGTAAAACTGATCAAGGAAACTCTCTGTAAAAATTTTTATCTCTGTAAAAATAAAAATAAAAATAAATAAATAAATAATATTGAAGCATTGTATCTGACGATATTCTTCGATAAATTCCAGTGAGCATCGAGCTATACTTAAAATGTAATAACACAACGACGTAAAACTGGCCTTGGTTAGACCAATGACATCTTCATCAAAGTGTTTAAAAACCGTTAACCTTCGCTTAAAGCGGACAACGATTCAGTCGCTCCTCTCAAAACACTCTCTTAACTGTTTCACGATATACATACTACTGCGCTTTTCAAAACATACGTACTTTAGCAGCCTTTTCAAAAAATATCTTGACCCCTAAACTTTTGATAAGCTTTTAACAAATTTTAACATCAATAATAAATATAGTAATTATATGTCATAATAAACTTACTATTTTAATATTAAAATAAAAAATTATCTCAATGCTAAATTTTCTAACTGTGAGATAGTTTTGTCTGTTTATTAAACGACTTAACATGCGATCTTAACAAGAAACAGAATTGTGCTTTTCCCCAGTATTCTTGATATAAATATACTTTGTACAACAAGCGATGTATCACGATAACAAACAGCGCAAAGTATAATCAACTCGATCATTTACTGAAAATGACTTTATATGAATTCACGCGATTGCATTGCATTCAAGACATATTCGTGACGTCGTAACATCTGCGACGATTTGTGTGTTCTTTCAATAAGAGTGAGTTGCGGTCGTGATTTTCTTCTCTCGTGACTCACCAGACGCCAATGGTGTAAATTGTAATTGATACATTTATTCGCGGATCACGCGAAAATCCTTTAAAAAAGAGATTCCGCTTTTAAATTCTTGAAAATCTTTCTCGGTACTGAATGTTCCTTTCTGAATCGAATTTTTTCGACTATGACTCAACTATACTTTTTTTAATTTTATAAGTTGAAAATCTCTCTTAATCTTCAAGGCTGATGGCGCCGGCAGGTCTATTGGATCCACTCAATTATAAATCTCAGCATCAAACAACTCAATTTTCTTTATACTATATCTACAAATTTGGATTATTCTTACTAAAATATACTTAGTATTCAATCTTTTTATAAGAGTTATGTCATTTTGGTTCTTTAAAATTAATTAGTGCTTTTTAAATAAATTAAATAAGTCTCACAGACTCACAGCAAAAATCAGTAACCGTATTACAAATTTTAGTCAGTAATTGTGTCAGCTCCAAAAAATTAAATAGACAATATATTACATAAATCTAGGAAAAAAATGCCTATTTCTTTTTACAATAATAATATAATAAAATAAAAATTAACATAAAACAGATTAACTCTTTTTATTTATGTAAATTAATTAAATATTGTTAAGATTAAAAATAGAATTCTCTGGTTATATAAATACATCAACTAAATAAGAGAAGCGCCAATATCATAGTCAAATCATAGTCAACATTAGATGTGTTGGAATACATGTATAATACATGTATTGAAATATATGTATCTATATATATCATTTTAAAGAAATTCGTCCAAGACATAGATTGCGTGTTGATTAATTAAATATATATAAAGTGTTGTTAACATAATAAATTATCGATTGCGTGAGCTCTGTAAACGAAAAGTGAAGATAAAAAAAAAATAAAGGAGGAGCGAGGACTTTGCGTCCATGTTCCACGATTAAGCGTGTTAGGGAGAAACGAAGTGCTCGTACTCACTTTCGTTCCGCGAGCTTCTCGAGTACTCTCGTTCTCGGGTTCAGTGGCGGCTCACGAGTCACGAGTCCAGACGGTCGGCATGTTTATCCATCGTCGTCAGGTCACCATCAGAACGGGGGCGCATGGAATCGCGGTTCACGATTCGACGATTCGCAAGCCATAGAAGTCACGGTCTCTGATGTTACAACGGGTTCGACGTACTCGCGGGAAAACGTCGTTGTCGTTGGATAACGGTCTCACGGCGAGCACAATACGCGTGGTATTCAATGCACACGCCACGGTGTAACACACGAAACTGCCGTCTGAAGGAGAGTTCTCCTCTTCGGTGCCCCGGTGGCATAAGGTGGCGGTGGTAGAGAGGAAGGAAGGCCAGGCTGCCAGCCGGCTGAACGACTTAACGGCGAGAAGGAGAGAGGAATTCGTTTTCTGGTGTGCGTGTGTATATGATGCATGCGAGGTGCCCTGTGTGAACCTTGTGGGGTCCTGGCGAGGCCGTGGGTTTCGCGGGTTTCTTGGAGCGGATTCTCGTAGCATGACGGTTGAAACCAAGTCTGATGTAAAAGGACTTTTTTTAATTTTAATTTTGTATGTATATACAATTGAATTTCTTTAATTTCTTAAGAAGTTGAAGATCGGCCTTACATCATTGAGCTCCACTTATTATATAGATAACAGATTTAATTAGCACATACATTCGTAAACAATAGAATACTTTTAATATTTTTGATATTTTTAAAATAGAAATATATGTATGTACAACGTATATATACATTTATGTGACGTATTTTTTGTACTATAAATATAGAAGTGCAAAGATAAAAGAACTATACGTGCAGAATTAAATATGTATACACAAAACTGGCAAAACAAATCATTTTCAAGTTCTACAAATATAAATTATATGCGTATTTTATATTTTGTATTTTATTTGGACTCTTTTGAATCGATTTTTACATCCATACACTCGGCGTATATAACAAATTCATATTTCTCATATTTTTCTTAGAATCAAAATCTAAAATAATATTTTAAAGTTCTTAATTTTTTTCAGAGAATACTAGAATGTAGATTGTAATGTAATGTTCCCGAGTCTTCTGTGTACGTCTAATTGACCCGATCCTATCGATTACAAATTAAATGCATTGCCTTACCAACACCAACGTGTCGCCAAGTATCGTATTATAAATTGTTGTAGAATTGTCATCTGACGTTGCAAAGAAGCTATTTCTTGAAGCATATCTAAGGTGAATAGAAATGCGGGCACATTTTCCCTCGTCGGATGTAATCGACCCTCATATATAATCGAGTGCACTCAACTCCGTGATGCACTACGCGTGTACTCCGGAAATTCGATGTCAGGTGTCTCAAAGACTCACTCATTGCGCTTTTCAAAACGTCGAATTTCCGTTCAAACGGCAAATTTCCGAGACGACGTTTATCCTATTCGATTCGGACGGATTATCACCCGTAAAGGTACGCGATTCTCTTCGAGATAAGATAACGAATATATATAAATTAAATTTCTTTATTGTAGTAATGAACTAGTGAAGAGACAATAGAAGTGTTCCCCTCTTTTTCAATAAGTTTTAAATGTTATTTTCTAAAAAAATAAAGAATAAGGACTCAAATACTTTTAGAGGATGCAACATCCCTTTGAAGAAAATCGGTTATTATCTTCCAAAATTATCGAAACTGAGATAAAAAAAAGAGATAAAAAAAATTTGAAATAAAAATTGAATGATTTTAAGAGTACTTAATAATTAAAATTAAATTTAAAAAAGTTTCATGCTCATAAAAAAACTCATGAAAATTAGAGGGGGACACTTTTTTGGATTTCCCGTAAGTAATAAATCGAATTTTGGATCTCCAGATCTGGTTCTAAATTTTCTTTAAAACAATCTTAAGTTATCTTTTGTACAAGCTGTACAAATATTATTTTTGAAAATATACTTTAATTAATAATACTCATTACGTTGAGTACGAAGTGTCTACTGTTAATCGACATTATCGTCGTTGTCGTCGATGTCAAGTTCGCGGTGATGTAATTTCAAGTCCACGTGGACGATGACCGTGTTGCAGGCGAGGGTGGCGGTGGAATTGCAGCGGTGGTAGTGACGGTGACTAATAGCAATAACTGTGGTTGATGTGACGAGCAGCTATGGCTTTCGATCGACGCGACACCGACTATAGGAAAACTATGCCCCTCGATGGCCTCCCACAGGTTAAGACTCACCCCTATTTGTCAGTACGGCGCCGGTAGTTGTTGCTACTGCACGCAGCGAAAACATCTCTTGCCTCTCTGTTTAAGCCACTTACTCGATAACATAGACTGGATAAATCGTGATTCTTTTAATCGAATTGAAAGAAACACGCGTTGTTCGGCAGGGGTGAGTGTGGGTGATCGAGTGCTAGCTACTTTTCGAAAAAGTGCCAAGAATTTTCCAGACGATACATGAAATTGCGAATGTAAGTGCATTTCCGTCGGCAGATTGTATCTACCGGCTATACATTCGAGGACGTTATACGTTGGATTTAAGTTCAATAAGTAGCCTAAGCAATCTTTTCAATTATGTAAGTCCTATGTGCTCTATTAGAGCGAGATGAGCTTTTTGTTGGTATTCGAATGAATTCGAACTTATCTTTTTTTTTGAGTAATAGTAGTAAATGGAAAATAATGATTTTTGTTTCAAGATTAGTATAAATAAATAATGGACCGATATTATTTTCCCAAGTCATATTTTTGTACAATTATATTTATTAAAATTCATTAATGCATTGATTATTATAATTTATTAATTGCAAATTATTAATCGGTAATAATTATTATTAGTTATTAAAAAATATAACTTTGTGATATTTGTTTAAAAAAACATATCTCTTCTCTATATATTATACGCGAGACGAGAAAAATTTGATAAGTCATCGCAAATTAATAGCTGATAATAAATGTCAATTTGTGACGTTTTCATCAGATAATAAATTCTACCGTAGCAGAAATAATATTGAAAATGGTATTGTATAAATTAATTAAAAGATAAAACTGTCGTTTTAATCGATGTTAATTTTCGAGCGACTTTTCTTGACGCGAATGAATTAGACTCATTAAAAGTGTTTTTTAATGTGAGTTATGCAAAATATTTTTATTAGAGTCATTTAGTTCATTTTCTCTTCTCTATTTGCTTTTACTTTCAAGATAGTAAAACATGACCTTCGAACGGTGATATCATTCGTTGGAGAAAAAAATCATTTCATCTCCCATTACTTGCAAGCATTGATGCAGGCCAACGATTTCAATGCTTCAATAGAATGATTTTAATTAAGTTTTCAATTATGAAAGCTTTATTACTTGGGAATCAAATTGAGAGATTTTGCCTGGAAAAAAATTTTAATGAATAGACTTTTTAGTTATAATAAGTTATATTATATAAGTTGCATTATTACATTTTTATTATCCTTGAATTTATTATATTTATTATGTTTATTACGTCTATCAAATATCTTAAATGTACTTATTATTTATTATTTACTATTTATTTTGTATATATTCATATTTTTTAAATATTTATTTATATTTCAGTTTTTAGAAAAATTGATTTCCACAAAAATCAGTTCTAGAGCACGTTTCGAGGTAGCTTTCGCTTTAATTGCGATAACCCTTAATTATCATCGCGAGCGAAGCTTGGCGAGGATTTGCAATCGAATCGAGCACAATGCACGAAAAGCCCATAATTAGCTGACCATTGAATGCGCAAGTGATTGCATAAATGTTCGCATTTTAAATTTGCGCGTTTACTGGAAAGATCTCGACAAGATAAACATGATAAATCTCAGTAAACAGCAGTTTACCCTAATATCATCTTGTTTGAAAAGTAGTTGAAAAGTCTCAACGCCTTTTTTCTTTTTTTATTAAATTTAATTTATATATATATATACATATAATTTACATATAATTTATATATATGTGTAAAATTGATACTTTCGAAATGCGACATTTCGTATCGACAGCTACTTATTGATTGTAAAATTTAATTACTGAGATAACATATATGTAGATCCAGCAGGTTGACGAATGGTGCTGGTGAAAAATCCGTCTCCGACGCGCGGTCTGAGCCCCCAACGAGAACATGGAAACAACAGCAGGTCGAGAGGACGAAGAGATGGAGGACGGGGCTCGCGAGGAAACAGTCCCGCCGAGCAAACTGGTTCTCGAGGAAGTAGTCCAGGAAAGAGTGGTGGCTCCGATACCAAAGGAAAGGGGAAAAATGTATTATTATACTCACGGGGTAACGAGTGAGTATTCTAGATGCCACTATATGTTGAGAGGAATGAACGAGTCGCGAATCGATCTAAACTGCTTTGTGTCTGAGTTTTATAGGTGGTATTTCCGTTATCTGGCACACATTTTCTTTGTTCGTAAATATTATCATTCATTGAAATTCCCATTTAAGCCTGGTGTCTTAATTATAAAATCGCACGTTAATAAATTATTATTTATTTTATTTTTTTTACTACATTTATTTTCTTACATGCATACTTTCTTATTTACACACGAAAAAAAAAACTGTTTTGAAACATTTATATTTAGATAGATAAAATTGAAAATAATTTTGTTGGATTATCAGAATAATTATGTAAAAAGCTCAAGTTGGTTGCGAAAATGTTAAAATTTTTTGCTTAAATATCCTATATAATTATTTTGATAGTCTTACAAAATTATTTTCTGATTTGTACATATCTAAATTTTTAGTCAGCAAAATCATTCATTCCATGCATTTATATTTATCTTTGTGAAAATAACGTCTAATAACATGAGCAAAATACTGCCAAAGTTATCGTAAACTGTAAAAAATGCAAATATAAATAATAATGGTTTATTAAATTTTCTTCCGAGATAGATCTCATTTTAGTCTGCAAGTGGTAATTCTTTATATCAGAAAATGATTATAATTATAATTATCGAAAGATTTATTCGAATGATAAACTTATAAGTAATACCATCATCAAGTCGTGATAAGAAATAATAATTGTGCGTCTGTGCAATATCTTTGATAAAATATATCACATTTTCCTGCTTAATAATAGACATGAAGAACAATATATCATTGAACTCCAGGAACAAAATTATTGTGAATTTGCTTGGCCGAAAAATATATGAAACCGAAATAAGTAAAGCATTAATAGCAAAGACATTGTCGAAAAAGAAGATTAATATGACAACAGGCAAACGAATAAAAAATTGACAATTTATTTTGTATTTTGTCTTTATGAATAAATTAGAAAATTATAATAAGTTTTTGTTATTTTTTTATATTCACGTTTAATCCGAAAATTATATTACATATGTTTTAATATATCAATTTCATTTCAACAAATTCAAATAATCAATATAAATCTTTGTAAACTTGCAACAAAAAATATTGCAAATTCTTTCATAAAATAATGTGATATGTATTTTATTTTGTATTAAAACGTACGTAATGATACTTGCAAGTTTTCGCATAAATTTTTTATAAATTTTCTTGACAATGAAACGGAATAATTTATGTTGGACGTATTAATTTATGTTGGAAAGGATAAATGCTTGATGAAAAACCGCTTCGACAATTGATCGTTACGTGACAAGTTGAAATGACATATTACATTCGCGCAAATACGTGATTCGATTATCGAACCGTTATAAGTTTTATCGTTTTAATTTGTCACGATAATATCAGAATGATTATGTTACATGCAAAATTAATAAGTAAGCATGGAAATCGACGTAGATTTTATGCAAAAATATGTTAGCTGAAATTGATAGTTTTTAATCAATGTTTAATATTTCATGATCAAGTGGCACTTGCGTTAAATAATTGCTACATTTTTACTACTTATATAAGAGAAACCGATAGATAAAAATAATAACGCAAAATACGTCATAAAATATATTATGTATATTCCACTTAAGCTTAAAAAGAGTTTAAGATAAAATAAAAATTACACAAGTAGTAATAATAATATTATAAAATTTTAATTATATAATTAATTATATAATAATTATATAATTTCATTATAAAATTGCAATTAGAGATATAATTGAAAAGTAGCTATAAAAATGTAAATAATAAATAATATGAAAAGTTCAAATCTTTTTTGAATGATATTAATAATTAAAGTAAACTACAATATTAATAATAATAATAATAATAGTTCTATTGAGAGTATGAATGACAATATAAAATAACAAAGAAGTGGAAATAGTGACTATATATGTTACAAATAATAGGTACTCGAGCATGCAAAGGTAAGGCTGAAGCTGAGTGGCTGATATAATGCCTTATCTGATTATTAGTACATAAGTATATATTAACATGATGATTTGTATATTAATAAACTATGTAGCGCTTCACAACATAGTGTTTGTAATATATAATTTAATGTATTATTTTTCACGCTTATTTGTAGTTGACTTTCGAGATTATACGGTTTCGCACAATTTCTCTATCGATTCGTGGTTCTGCAAGTAAGAAAATTGGTCGACACGATAGATTTTCCTAGCTGGAAATCGTTCGGAAGATCTGGGACAAAGATGACACACGATGCGACTATCAAGAGGGACAGTAACTCGCGCGCGTTTGCCACTTTTATTCGATTTTACATAGAACACTTGTGTAAACTCCATTACGATTCGCCCATCGATACTAAGAATTCACACACGCATGGGCATTTCCACGCTTCCGGAATATCATACTTTGACATTGATTATCGATTATGGGAACATTACTGTTTTTCTCTCAGTCTCGTATAATTAATTTTTACATTGTTATGAAATAACAGTACATATACATTATTTTATTATATAAAATATTTTATTATATAAAATATATATCAAAATATATTATAATGTATATTAAACTATTTTTGGGACATTAAATTATTTGTTTAATTCAATTATAATTTGAATTAATCTCTCGCGTAATTTAATTTAATGCCTTTTTAAAAAATGTTTAACATACCATAAGTATTATAATTATATTTTAATAATAACGATACTAAATTATTTTAATTGAATAAATGCTAAAGTATTAGATCACAATCAACGTAATACTACAAATGCTTTAATTCTTTGATTAATCAATCAAGTGTTTCGAAACATTTGTAGTGAGACTTTGATCGCACCCAAAATTGAGTAATTTAATTTCTCAATTTTCCGAATAGACGATATGACAAACATATATCACGCAAATCGCATACTAATAAATATTTTATGAAATATCATTCACTGTCAGTGTATGTGAGTGACGATCTATCACGCTAATGTTTTCTTTACAGTCCTGAATTTGCAATCGGCACGCGGCTGTATTTGAATAACAATTGCGCATTTCATTTCAAACCTACTTTCGCCGTGACCATGAAAGCTCATCTCTCTGCCATTTAAACGCAACCGCGAATTTGTATATATAAATTTGTGTACGTAAAATGAAATAATTTACATTAAACGTTAAATTAGAACGTTGAAAATGCTTACAATAAATCATCTGAACTTGCGTTCTCTGCGTATCTTTTCAAATCTTGACACATCCCTTTGAGAGACATTTTCGAGCGTTCTATTTCCAATTATTCGCGTTGTATACGAAAAAAAAAAAAACGAGACTGGCGATAATATCGAAATAATTACACACGAATGTACACAGGGTGGTCATTGTGATATCGACTAAGATTATGAGAGGTCGCACGGCAAGGTCCCGCAATCGATAAACGACGTCGAACTGTATTGTAAATGTGCGTCCATTGTATCGATCATTCATATGTGTGTATGATTATAATATATACTGAGGAAGATACCAACGAGGGCGACATGAGTTTCTTTTTCTAGTGAACCGAGCGATTTTTGCGGTCGTCAAGACTTATAGAAATCGTTCAAACACTTCCAACGTACGCGACCGTATTCACATGTGACACGACAATTACTTGTAAAACAACAAGCACCAAGTTACCTCGCATGTGAGTCGCGTATGTGTACATACAAAGAGAAATACTACTCTGAATTCATATAATCCCTTAGACCATCACGAAAGATCGTTTAAAGCGAATCAATTGAATTAAGAAGAAGATATAATTGGTACCTGCTATCACACTCTCTAAAACTTTAAGAATGAATCTCACTCTTAAAGATTGAAAATTGAGCCACTCTTTTTTAAGATTGATTCAATTTTCGCTCTTTTAAAGTAAGATTCTATTCCAAAGAATTTAAAGGATACATGAAACATAGAAGCTTATATTCAGAACGTACTTTTATCAATAAATAAACGCGCGAACTTTATGTCTAAAGTTCTATAGTATACGTGAGTTATATATGCTAAATACGCTCTAATAAAAATACGTTCTAAATACGGGCCTGAACGTTTTAATTTTTACATAATTATTTTCAGATAACTAATTATACGTCGTAGATGCAGCTATACAAGTAATAAGAAAACTTTTGCTATATCTAAAACTTTAGCTAGATACAATAATTTTTGTTTAGACCATCAAAATAATTATGTATGACACTCAAACTTGTTGTTATAGCAATAATTTATTTTCAGATCTGTATCTGACTAAATTTTTAGATACTTCAGCACTAATTCTTACGTATATAAATATGGAGAGAGAAAGGAAATGAAAAATGTTCTTTTAATCGACTCGATGTTCTATGTACATAAAAGCGAAGATCTTTAATTAAAAGCAAGTTTTATATAGGAAAATTTTTAATTACATGGAGTTTAAATAGCAACGCAACTTTGTATTCAAAGATAATTGCCTTTAATAATGAAATTATTTTAATGATGAAATGTTATCCTTTTTTTATAAATTGCAATAGGAATAAATATTTATTTATCGAATAGATAAAATCAAGAATGAGTCGTCCTTGTAGATGTCTTTTCTGATATTAATCATACACGTGGCCGATGTACGCACTTTTATAATATATAGTTCAATGTCGCTTACCGACTGTAAGGAAAGAAAGAGGAGGAAATCTTTTTTCAATAATTCTGAATAATTTTTGTTTTCCGCGCGCGGGGGGGTCATTGTACTAATTTGTTATCACGGCAAATGTAAACCGCATTGTCTTTCGAAGATTGTAATCATCAAAGCAACATTTCGTGTCCAGCTATTCGATATTCGTCCATTCGAGGAAATAGTTTCAGCGTGAAATGACGCAAATACATTGAGTACGAGATTTACAAGATATTTCGTATTCCGTAACGAGAACTTCACAAGAATCGCCGTTTGCGACGTGTAATCAATCGGACGATCTGATATTTACCAACATCGTTGTTTTAAATCATTGAGGAAGGTCTCTCGGAATGCCGCGGCGTTCCAGATGAAAAAGAAATCGCGCCTGGATAATGCGGCCAAACACGCGATAGAATCGCGACTCGATACGGTTCGATTGGTGTCTTATGAATTATAAGGGATGACCGCCCGATTAGAGGTCAATCGAACGATTGACTGAACATTTCCGTATCGGACATTTACAATTGCGCATTCATGGAACGTCGTTAATTTACGGAATTAGATCAGTGGTCATGATGTTTAATAATATAAATGGTAGCTATGCACGTGATGATAATAACCGCAGCTGTGCTTGACGTCTTACATTTTTTCTGTACATTTTTTAACATAAAAGAATGTCCATGAAGAGATCTTTAACTACAGCGATTTTTATATAGGAAGATTTTTAATTATATAGAGCTTAAATGACAATACAACCTAATTCTGTATTCAAAGATGATTGCTTTTAATAACAATGAATAATATTACTCACTCTTTTAAAAGATAATAAATAATCATTTATCGGGTAGATACAGATAAAAATTTTTAATTACTTTCATTTCTGCTTTCCAAACATTTTATAGATAAATATTATATTTATATGCAAAACGACGAAATTTATTAATATTAAAGTATTGTTCTTTAAAAATTGAATTTATTTCATTAATACATATTAATAATAGATCTCAAAGATAATGTTATTACATCCTTTCAGGACTGGCAGCATTGAAAGATTAATAGACGGCGATAAGCGGATAATTGCAACGAAGCATCTACTTCCAGAAAATAATATAAATGTCGTCGTCAGGTATTTAATTCGATTCATATCGGTTGATTTAAAGTTGACTTAAAGGTATTATTATCTATGTTATTTTCTCTTTTTCTTATAGGATTCGTCCGCTCAGTAATAAAGAAATTAAATCCGGTGAAGAAATGGCCGTGCAGTTTCCTGGCGATGGACAGATATATGTAAGTGTAAAAATTGTATTGTCCATAAAATGATTTTCACATAGCATAAACCTTTAAGAAACATCTCAAAGACATTTAGAAATGTCCTCTTACATCTTAAAGATGTTTAACGAATGTCTTACTTTGAATAAAGAATGCTATGTGGAAGGGTCTGTTCTTTCGTTTTGTTTGATTTACATCTTTCGATTTCTGAAGTCAAGTCAAGTTTTGCCTACATTTTTCTATCATTAACGCGACGTTTTCAATAGTCAAGTTAAACAGAACAATACGTCAATACGTCTTTTATCTTGCAGTGCGACGCGGTTACGAGCAGCGGTGACAAAAAGCCGAAGATATTCTCATACAATGTCGTTTTCGAGCCAAATGCTACGCAGGAGGATATCCTGCAGTACTCCGGTATTAAGAATCTCATCGAAATGGCGGTGGAAGGCTTTAGCTGCACCGTGTTTTGTTACGGACAGACCGGAAGTGGCAAAACGCATACCCTGACTGGGCCTCCGAGACTTGTAAGCGAAGAAAAAAAGTCACTATTTTGTTATGAATCTTTTTAAAAAATTATTTTCAATTGTCATTTTTTATTTTGTGTTTAGCAATAATGCAAATAAACAACATGACAAATTCTCATCATAACGTAGATCCCGTCCTAAATATTAATTTCCATATTTTTTGAACCCTTCGAAATGATAACGGAAAAAATCGTAAGCGAGATGCTTTTTTAATCATATCCCAACATACACACATTCGTCCACATAATGTAAAAGACAATGCGATACGTAATATGGTGACGTTAGTGATCAATATCTACATAGCTAGTCAGAAGGTTAAAGTTGATTGTCTTTCGTAGATAAGATAATGCGTTCAAGTTACATGTAACGTCTCTTCTTGCAACTAAACGTGAAATTTCGATAGGTCATATCTAAATAAAAAGCAACACTTTCAAATGATCAATAAAAAGTATGTTTGAAGAATAAATAGAGAATCGTATGTGAAAAAAAATTTCTTGCTGAAATATATATTTCATAATTATTTCTTGCGTAAAAAAATATAGAAGAAAAATATAAATAGAAAATTCGAAACATATAAAAAAAAAAAAGAAACAGAGAAAGCTTTATTTTGTTATCCGTTTATTTGAACGTTATAAAAAATTTATATTAATAAATTAATTCATATTTATTTATAATTATTTATTTATTTATTTATTTAGTAATAATGAGAGAATGCTGTAATAATATATTTCAACGAAAATAATTTTAAATAACATAATTTAGCTAATATATTAATTATTTTAATATATTTGATGAAATTCAACTTATATTAGAATTTTTATTTATTTAAAAGTTAATTAAGATCTTAAATTTATACATTAAATTATGCTGTGAAATTAAATTAATTCACTTTTATATTGTATCTTTTGTGTTTATAAAGTTAAATTAATCATTTTTTATAATAGTTCGACAAAATGGATCCGTATTCGGAGGATCATGGTCTGGTCTTCCGTTCTTTCGTCTACCTATTCAAAGTCCTTCAAGAACATGAAAAGTGCAATTTTGTGCTAAAGGCTTCCTTCCTGGAAATTTATAACGAGAAGGTCTGTTTTTAAACGATAACGTATCGTCTAAGTAGATAATACAATAAAATAAGCGTCTATTTTTTAATTATCATAAGAAAAGATAAACTTTTTCTTTTATTTTACACATATAAAATAAAAAAGCTATAATTATCGTCGCAAAGAGTAAATTCTGTTATAAAAATGATAGTAATATACAAATAGATGAGTATGAATAAATAAATAAATAAATAAATAAATAAATAAATAAATAAATAAATAGGTGATAGATCTCTTAAATCCCGGCACTTCGAGAAAACCTTTGGCAGTTCGATGGAGTAAAAAGACGCGCGGATTCTTTGTCGAGAATCTCTTTACGGTAGAATGTGAGGAACTGGACGATCTTTTGGCGGTTCTCGAAGAAGGTAAAACTAAAAAATAAGCATTCTCGCCGTGGAAATCATAAGATTCCATCCTGTAAATTTTCAAATTATTTTTTATTTTCTCTGGCATCATAATTAATAACACCTAAAATTATATTTTCTTCTATATATATTATATATATTATATATATAATATATATTATATATATTATATATTTATATTATATATTATATATTTTATATTTATATTATTATATATATTATAGATATTTATTGTATCTAACAGTTTTTTTTAGAATTCCATTGTGCCAAGATTTCGTTATTCTTATTCAAAAATTGGAAATCAATTGGAAATGGTGGAGTATTGTTTATAATGTTGTTTATAATAATCGTTATTTTTATAGGAATGAGAAATAGATCGATCGGTACGCACAATATGAATGAATATTCCAGCAGAAGCCATTCGATTTTGACTATAAATATAACTTCTGAGCAAGCAGTAAGTGAATACGATATTTCGAGATATTTATTCATATTTCCCTTGAGACGAAGATGAAAATACACTCAAAGATAAGCGTTGAAAACATCAGAATAACATATCGGTTTT
Source organism: Atta cephalotes (assembly GCF_000143395.1). Taxonomy (NCBI): domain Eukaryota; kingdom Metazoa; phylum Arthropoda; class Insecta; order Hymenoptera; family Formicidae; genus Atta; species Atta cephalotes. The sequence goes on from NW_012130083.1 coordinate 845,841, forward strand.
TCTGCCGCTTATTAGCTGCTAATAAAGATTCAATTTATTTTACCACTATTTTGCGCTGTGTAATCATTCGCTTACATTAAAAATTAATAAACAATAAATATATGAATAACCAGTAGTCGTCTATCAACAAGACAAAATTAATTTTCTCCATCACCGGCCAATTTATTTTATACTGCCAATTTATTTCTCATCGCGCGAGTCGAATTAATTATTTATAACGAGGGCTAATATAAGTATCTCTCGCGTCAATAGATGGAGAACGGTGTATTTATCTCGAAACAAGGCAAAATTAATTTCGTGGACCTTGCTGGAAGCGAAATGACGAAGAAAACCCAAAGTGAGGGCAAGACCTTGGAAGAGGCAAACAATATTAACAAAAGTCTCATGGTATTAGGTAAGTTCTAGTTAATTATATCGAGCTGTGTGTAAAAAAAATTATCATTTCTTTAACTAGAAATATTTTTCGATAACCAAATTGAAAGAACGATTTTTTCTATATAACTCAACAATTGAAATAAAACTTGTTCATGTTACAACCGACGCTACCTACAACACAGGCTTGTTTTTTGTTGCTGCATTGGACTGCATTAAAACTTTCCATTTCGCTTTCATCAAACTTCAAATATATTATATAAATATATTATATATATCTATTTCATTTTACAAATGTATATTTAGTTCAGCAAAGAAGCCCTAATGAAACCTAACTATAATAAATGAAATTGCGTCACACTTCACTATCATTTTACTATAAATAGTGACAATAATTCATTTATCAGAAAATTAGATTAGATCTTGACTTTGAAATTGCAGTGCGTCTATTATTTAGAATAGTTGAAGTAATCGATAGCTAGACTATTAAATTACTGACATGTGAAAAGACGTGTCTTCCATATATGGAAAATAATCGATAAACTTTCGCGATAACGGTCGTGAAACAAAATAATAAGAAGTTTTTCGCAAAAACTCTTCCCGAGTAGTACATTTCATAAAATCATCCGAAGAAAGCACGATACTTTTTATTTATAATTTTGGCAGGTTTCTAGCTTTCTAAATTTGAATTTCTCTCGCAGAAGGACTGTCACTTACATATTTTTCACAGGATATTGCATTGCTTCCTTGAGCGATGGAAAACGAAAAAGTGGTCATATTCCTTATCGGGATAGTAAATTGACAAAACTTTTGGCTGACAGTCTTGCTGGAAATGGCGTCACGTTAATGGTGAGTTGATTAAGTGGATTTTCATAGCAAATTGATTCACGATTGATAACGATGTTTCCCCAAAAACTTTATTAGTATTATTTACGCGAAATCTATTCTAATAATTCTAATAATCTCTATACCATCGAGGATTAGAGTTAATTCAGAGTACAAGAACTGATCAACCAGAATCGAGCATTCTTTCTCTTTCATTCGACTGTAAGAGGAGAATATTTGACTGTGACTAGTCAATTCCCATACTCCGACTTAACTTTAACTCTCGGTGAAAACTTAGTCATAGATGTAAATTCTAATTCACTCAGTTTTTATAATTGTAACTTTAACAGTATCGATAATTACATATTTAGGTTGCCTGCGTTTCACCGGCTCGTTCGAATGCCAACGAAACATTAAACACCTTGAGATATGCTGCGAGAGCCAAGAAGATCTCCACGAAGCCTATTATAGTGATGGTAAGATCATTTTTTTCGAGTGAATTTTAGAAGGGATTTTTAAATGTGACATTCTTTACAGGATCCACGTGAAGCTCTTATTCTTAGTTTGAAGCGTGAAGTGGGAGCTCTTCAGACCGAAAACGATCATTTAAGGATGACTCTTCATCTCAGTAACGAAGCTCAAAATATGCATCGCAGTGAATCGAAAAGTATTATTAGCATATAATTAGCTTGTTATCCATTTCTTATCGGTAATATCATGATAATAAACATATAATCTGTCTATATAGTTACGATAAATGCGAGAAATAATTCAAACTATTAACGTAATTTTAAAATAAGAGTAAAAAAAATTAGTATAGGAATTTGTTTTGCTAATTATGTGTTAAATCTTCTACGTATATCACAACTTTTTCAAAAAAAATCCTAATCACTAATAAAAAATAAAGAATTAATGGTTCGATAAGTGCAATAAATAACAGAACAATATACACAAAAATATTTTTTAATAATCTCATGTTAAAATAATAATGATAAATCGATTAAACCAATTGCTACTTTCAAAAGTTAAGATTTAATTTTGCAGAATAATAACTCGTTGACAATTCCTGTATTTCTTTCTTTCTATTATTCTCATCAATCGTTTGCAGGCGAAAGACTGATACCCGTGACACCGCCACCAGTGGATCTTGAGAAATTAGCCGAGATGGAGAGTTCGGAACTGAGCCAATTGATCCAAGCATACATCACTGAAAACGAGGCACTACGACGAGAGAATGCGGAGCTCTATGCCACGCGGGACCAAGTGATACGGGATCAGGAACTCGTTTGCCGGGAAAACGAGAGGCTGCTCAAGAAACTTGAGGACGTAAACTTGTAAGTCAGCTGAATAATATTTCCAATGCGAGCGTTCAAAGCTAAATATTCGAAACATATGTTATTATTAATGCTTGCAGACAAATATTCGAAACGCCTATATTATTTTTGTTGGCTTTTTATGTCATATTTATATTTAAATCGAATCTTTTAAAAATATTCTGTATAACTTCAATATTAAATCTGCTTTTTTCGAAAGATTTATATTTCAAGAAATTTAAGAGAATCACGCAAATTATCCTGCGTATTTCATGTATAAAATATTTTATGAAATTAATGATTAAGATAGTTCTAAATTTTCTCTATCTAAATTCATAATAATGCGATTCGGCTCTCCCAGGTCTTTTTTTTAGACTTAACGTTTTGCATTTGGCAAATCTGTATGATAGATATTTTATGATATTTTACAGAGTTTGCTGCCGATCACCCATAATACCAGCGAGACCTTCGTATTCGGCAGAATTATTTTTGAATGAAAACAATGAAGATATACCTGGTGCGACTAACGTTTGGACAAATCCGAATGTTGCTCCCAGTCCGGTGTATTCCTTCTCAAAGGTACGATCAAAGTTGAAAATAAATTGTATTTGATAAATTGTATTTGATGAAGGAATGAAGTCACACTAATTGTAAGAGAAACATTTTTTATATATTTGTGTATAAAAAAATTTTGTATCTAAATTTAGGTAGATCTGAAAATAATTTTGTTAAATCATCAATAATTATACAGGAAACTCAAACATGATGCAAAAGTTTTAATATTCTAGCAAGTAGTTTGAACATATAATTATTTTAATAGATAAATAAAATTACTTTTAAATTTGTACCTAGCTTAATTTTTAGATTTTGTTTCAGCAAAATCATTTTTTCCATAAGACTATAATTACATGGTACTACAATTATGATTGTTATAGTTATTACTTAAATATAATTATTATTATCTACTATTATAGTATCTACAATTATGATATACAAATGATATACAAATGATGAATATAAAAAACTTTTTTTTAAATACCTATATTTTTAAATATAATATTGTAAATAATATGTGAGACTAGAGAGAGAGAGAGAGAGAGAGAGAGAGAGAGAGAGAGAGAGAGAGAGAGAGAGTAGTAGTAGTAAGTTAAGTTAATTAGTATATATATAGTTATTAAGTAATTAATATATATATATATATATATATATATATTATTATTAGTATATATAT
>NW_012130083.1:849601-859924 GCF_000143395.1 Atta cephalotes
AGAGAGAGAGAGAGAGAGAGAGAGAGAGAGAGAGAGAGAGAGAAAGTTCTCGTTAGAGAACTTTTAAAAGTTTATTAGATATCATTGTGTTTTAAAAGAAATTTAAGATTTCACTTTATGCTATAAATACATAATATTTTCAATTTTGCTATATATATCTTCTCTTAGCATACTCTTGGTAGTGGACTGTACATATCAGCCGGCAATATGCCAGAGAAGGTATTGAAGGAGCTCGACAAGCGCAGGATTGTTGGCAGTTACAATAACATTGCCGAAGCTTATAAGGACAAGAACAATCACCGTCGACACAATTCATGGGACAACAGTAATCGGTCTATGATCAGTCCGGAACAAAGAATCTCGCCAATTGATATAAATCAGTAAGTAACTTGTTCTTAATGCTACTTAATTCATTGATTAATCTAACAAGTAAGTTTTTGAATAACGCCTTTTACTTACATCATTATATTATTATAATAATTCAATAATTACTTTTTACATAATTATTTTGCTATAGTATTATAGTATAATCCTTTTCTTACAAAAAACTTTACGTAACTATTTATTTATCTCTGATTTTATTGTATTATATTATATTGTATTATATTATTGTATTATATTATATTGTATTATATTATATTTTTATATATCATTATAGTTTATTTCAGAAAAAGAAATAAATTATATTATATATATATATATATATATATATAATTTATTTCTTTTTTAATTTTAAAAGAAATATTTTTTAGAGATATATTTCTTGTGTGACTGAGTGAATGTAAATGTACTTCAAGCTTGTAATAAGGAGCTTATATTGAATGATCGTATCGAATTGCATCAAACGTGATACTTAGCAAACGTGAATCTCTATATCTGCGATGAAAAATTTTGGAAATGTTTTTTCCAAAAGAAAGTTCTGCATCTAATTATTATTTCGAGATGCATTGATTGATATGAAATCTGAACTGTTCTAATTTAAAAAATGACAGAAAAAAAATCTTCGTTTATAATTGTAAGTAAAATATATTTATTTTCATTCATTCATTGTTCATTCATTGTTTTTGTCTGGCTTTTATATTAAACAAATGTGTTTTGCAGATTTTTAATATTTACAAACGATTCTGGAATTTAAAAAATTTTATAATTAATCTCGAAAAATTCTGAATCCGATTATATATAATGTAAGCTATTTATATTTCGATCTTAAAGATCTGAGACAAGAGTTTTCTGAGTTTTATCTCGCCGAGAACATCCTGTTCCAAGCAACCCAATTTAAAATTGGGATAATAAAATCTTTTAGACAATTCTCGCAAAGATTCTTTATTCAAATGTGAGAAATTTTAAAGACGCCTTTAAGACATCTTTTAAGACATCTCATATCCCGATTTTGAATTTTGTGTTGTCTGGATGTCATTCTCTGAGATATCACGTTTGACGCTTGCCACCCGTACGCCCCAAACCCGGACAAAGCCAGCTAAACTAACTAAAGACACACGCGGTGACAGTCAAGGTCAAAGGACGACCTTGCGACGCACCTCGACGGTCCCTGAGGAGAGCAAGCCTCCGCCGTCGAGGTCGAGGTCGAGGTCGAACGAATTGCCCGCTACGGACAGCATCACCACTACAACCACCACCTCTACCGCTGCGACCGCCACTAATGTTGCTACAGAGATGCATGCCGAACAATCTAACGGATCGCCTGATTCGATCCTGAGTGGCTCTCTCGAGGAGGGCGGCAATTCCGCCCCCGACTCTGCAGACTCGGTCGCCCCCACCGTCCCCTTTCCGCCGATATCACACTCGCCTTCGTCCTTTGCGACGTCGGAACCGGAACCACGGAATCGCAGCAAGTCGCGAGCCAGTACAGGGAAGGATAGGAGGAACGTCGAGGGAAGAATCCAGGATGAGCACCGGGCGTTCGGCAGTCCGGTTCCCGTCGACGACGACGATCGATTTTGAGAATTTTTCGACGAGGGGACGAGACGATGTTGCTTCATTTTGAGGGAATGCTACATGCAAAAAGAAAAGAAAGACAATCTCGCTCTTTTTTGTTGTGAGAAACATCGAGTGATATTTATTTACACACCAATCATATATGATTACTCATAATTGTAACTGTAAAATACACTTCTACACACACGACAGATAAAATCTTTCTGTTAGTTTGTAAATCGTCTCCGTCGAGGATGTCTAAAAAAAAAACTGACGAGAGTTGTACAGAATGAAATATAAAGTAAAATTGTGTAAAAGGATTGACGATTGAATTAAAGCGGATTGAAAGAAAGTTTTTGCGTATATGTAGATCCGTGCATCCCTTTCCCTTATATCTTCTTTCAGAATTCATAAATATCTTTAACAATTTTAAATATCTGTATTTTAAATTAACATTTTTGATTAACATTTAAGATACAATATTTACGATACTTGTATTTTTAATTAACATAATTATATTATAATTATATTTCCTTTATTTAAAGCTCTAAATCCTTTAACATAGCAAATGCGTATTGGTGCAAAAAAATGGCGTGTTAACCGTTTTTTCACGTCAATTCTTATTCAATAATAAGAATTGTTCCTCGCGAACTCTTATATTATAGAAATAGAAATCCCGAGTCGTCATTTTGGTTTGTTGCCGTTCCTAAAGTTTGTGATTAACGGACATTTGGCGACTAATTGAGAGAATGCAAAGCCCGCGCATGATATAAAATCGCCCTTTTTGTTTTCCTTCGCAAACACTTTTAAATTGCTCTGGCTCGCAGTTGGAATATTTAGACACGTCATCGCGAGAAACATGGTCTGATTGGCCGCGCACTTCTCGAGCATCTCGACCTTCGTTGCGCCATGACGTGCGTCACGTGACCGCGTCATCGCGAACTCGCGCTGTAATTGGCTCTCGTGCGTCGCCAACATAAAGCGCCAACATTTCGAAATCCGCGTCGCATTTGTTCATTTCTACCAATGTAGATTGACTTTAATCTCAGTTTATTTTACTTTTTATTTTTTTCAGTTCCAAAAATTAGAAAAGATGAATAGTAAATTAAAGTTATTTAAACTGATAGAAACTGATTAAACTGATAGACATTAGACAGACTTCAATCAAATCCCAATTAATTTAATCAGCATTATTTTATTAAGTAATACGGACAAAATTATCAATTTAGTTACGTTTAATGTATCCAAAAAATATTAAAAACAATAAACTGTATATTAGAGGATTTATCTTAAGTAAGTTTACTGGTCGAGTTAAGTTCATTGAAGTTTGATCAAAGTCATCTCTGTTTTCCATCTCGAAGTTAAAAATTAACATTTATATTTTAACAAAAAAGAAAAGAGTTTTAAATAAAATCAATACATTGTGGGATCGTTCACTCAAGTGAATACGAAGACTTTCTTTCAACTGACGCACGTGATCTCGATTCGAATAAGATCAATTGTTCTTACATTTTAGAAAAAACAGCGACTATATTTGCATTTCTCAAATTTATCTTCCTATTTCTCATTACTTACAGTTTCTCAAATTTAATTTGAGAGTATACTTGGAGTAAAATCAAAGAAATTCACAAATGTCAGATTTAATAAAAATCACAAAACACACGGATGATATACATTATATTAGGGCTGTGATCAAAGTCTCACTACAAACGCTTTGAAGCGTTTGATGGACCAATTAGAAGAAAGAATTTTACAAACTGACCAATTAAAAACGCTTCAAAGCGTTTACAACATCGCGTTGACCCTAAATGAAATCATCGGTGCGCGCGCGCGCGCGCGCCGATTCTAGAATTCTCCTTATTCGTGAAGCGTCCAATTGGAGTCGATCGCGGCACAAGCGACAACTTCAGAGGACAGAGAGCGAATCGACGAATCCGTGTAGCAACAGCGAATGAGAGCGCGCGAGGGGGTTGGGCGAGGAACGCGGTGGAACGCGGCGGCAGCGGGTAGGTAGACGGCAGCGTCGCGTCAGTCATCGGTAGATCAAGCGGAACGGTGTGTGTGAACGCGGTTCGAGGCTTTTCGCGTCAGTCGACGTCAGTCGACATTCTCGGCCAAGAGATAAAGGCATTGACGGTAATCTACGAACGAACGCGAAGTCGGAGACAGTCACAGACTCCGGGATAGGCACGAGGGTTGGAGGGTATTCACGAGTTTCACAAAACTGCGGCGCGGCAGTGGCGGTCGAACAGGAGCAAGAAAGTGGAGTGGAGAGAAGAGGAGGAGAGTGGTGGGAGCGACGTGTGTGCGACGGTACTGATGATGGCAGTGTGAGGTTGGTCGTGCGCGTCTGTAGCTAGGTACCTGTCTAACGTGCTGGTGTCGTCGCCGAGGTGCATTCGAGATTCGGCGAGCCGTGTGTGCGGCGGGTGGCAGTCGCGAAGTCGAAAGTAGCGTGAGGAGAGAAAGAGAGAGAGAGAGAGAGAGAAAGAGAAAGAGTGTGAGAGGTAGAGTGAGGGAGACGAAAAGAGAGAGAGAGAGAGAGAGAGAGAGAGAAGAGAGAGAGAGAGAGAAAGAGAGAGAGGGAAAGAGTGAAGGCACAATCAGGGGAAAAAATCGACGGCACATAATCCGACGTCCCCGTGAACACGTCCGTCAAGTCCTCCGATGTCTAGTGCTGAGGTGGCGGACAGCTCCGTTGATCCCCCAGCCAAGAAGCGACGCGTTGGTGCTGCCAGCACGACGGGAGGAGCCGACGACGAGCTGACGACGACGAACGTGGCGGAGATGGACGTAGACATGGCGAAGAACGGCTCCACGAGTTCCAGCAGCGGCAGTGGCGGTACCACCGGCCGGGCGCCCGCTGAAATCGACGAGGGTTTATACTCTAGACAACTCTATGTCCTTGGACACGACGCCATGCGCCGCATGGCGTCCTCGGACGTGCTCATCTCCGGCCTCGGTGGACTTGGCGTCGAGATTGCTAAGAACGTCATCCTCGGCGGTGTCAAATCTGTTACGCTCCATGATTACGCCGTGTGCAAATTGGCTGATCTAGGCTCACAGTTTTATCTTACCGAGGCAGACGTAGGTGAGGAAAACGTACGCGTGCCGAACAACGCCGGTCGGAAACACGTGAGACGCGTCAAAGGTCAAGAAAAGCGCGCGCATTTTTTTATTTATATAACAGTGAAAAACAGATTTAAATTCAAATTACACAATAATGTAACACATGTTATTTTTCGTAATTTTTTGGACAGTTTTTGTAAATTGTGGAACTTATTTTTATTCTCCTGTACTAGACTTGTATTAGAACTTGCTTTCTCACTTTAATCAAATAACAAATATATATATGTATATTTATTTTATTTTAAGTTTCAAAAGTATACACTGGTTCAGCTAGAAAACAAACCTTGGAAAAGCGAGAAGTCTACTGAAAAGAAAAAATATGGTATTATGTTTCAAAAGGAGTAGATATGTATAAAAAAATATATAGTATATATATAGTATTTTCTCTGCGAAGATATACTAGAGGTTTTCTGTAGTTGAATTAATACTTTTGGAACTTAAAGTGAAATAGATACATATTTGGTATTTGATGAGAACGAGAAAGTTCTCTAATACAGGAATAAAAAAATAGACATTTGTTTTAATTGCACTTTTCTTTTTTTACGTTAAAAATAAAATTCAATAAAAAAAATGAACGAATTATAAATTAATAGGTTTTATTTGCAGGAAAAAAGAAAAGAAAATGGAGTTTTTTATTTATCACAAATTCGGCTGTAGTTCTTCGCGATAAACTTGTGCAATTCTAATCTATACAATGATAAGATTTAAATTGAGATAAGGCATAGCTGCTATTATCAAGCAAATTATAATTCTGTTGCACCATATTACACTGTTACTATTTTTTTATACATTTTCAAAAATTATATAAAAAATATAAACTATATGCTATTAGTTATCATGCAAGTCATCATGAATAGGTTGTCTTGCAGAATATTGCTTAAGCAACTTAAATACTATACTCTTTGTTTTAAAGTTATGTTGAATTCTAAAAAAGTCATTAGAATGTATGAGAAAGAGTTTTTGGACGTTATATTATTAAATACATGAAATTAAATCAATATTATAAGTATAATATTAATATATTTAATTAATTTAATTTACATAATTAGATGAAATTAATTTTTCTAAAATTTTTCTTTATATCATTATAATCTATGCATGGATGTAAAAATTTTTATAACAAAAGATATTGAATTATAATTAAAAAGTATTATTTATTAAGTAGCGATCTAAATTTATCATTTATTAGATGTTGACTTGTTAATATCGAAATTAATAAGGCTACTGTAGCTTTTTAATTATGTTAATTTAACAATTAATAATAGTCCATATAATATTGTAGAATTAATACTTTTAAATTAAATTTTTAAATAAAAATTTTTTCAATAGGTAAGAATCGTGCGGCAGCATGTTGTCAACGCCTGTCAGAGTTAAACAATTACGTGCCTACTCGTCACTACTCTGGTCCGCTGAACGAGGCGTACATCCAACAGTTCAAGGTTGTGGTGTTGACGGAAACACCACTAGCCGAGCAGCTACGCATCTCGCAGATTACTCGCGCCAACGACATTGCCCTAATACTTGCCGATACCCGTGGCCTCTTCTCGCAAGTATTCTGCGATTTCGGTGAGACATTCACAGTGGTGGACACAAATGGCGAATCGCCGGTGAGCGCGATGGTCGCCAGCATCTCCCGTGATAGTGAAGGCGTTGTCACGTGCCTGGATGATACTCGCCATGGTATGGAAGACGGTGACTATGTAACTTTCTCCGAAGTGCAGGGCATGACCGAATTAAATGGATGTGAGCCAATTAAGATCAAAGTGCTGGGACCATATACTTTCAGCATTGGCGATACTTCTAGGTGAAGTACAGGCATCTTATAAGCATTTTCCTAGGACTTAAAAAGATTCCACATTAATTATGTGGAAAAGTTGAGTCCTATGAAATAATAAGTTAGTTTTTACATATAATATAGATATATATAATATAATGTAGATACATATAATGTGATGAACAAAAGATGCTATAGACACAAGGCTTAATAATGGATAGTGTTCGAACTATGTTGTATCAAAAGTACTTTATGAGTACAATTTTATCATCTTTGATATATAGCAAGATTTATTCATTATTAAGCCTTGTGTCTATGACATCTTTTGTTTAATTTATACATTATAAACTATATCATGTGTGAAAACTTATTTCACCAATTCACCAATTTTCTATATAATTAGTGCGTGGAATATATATAGACTTTGATCAGCTAATTTTTACTGTTTAATAATTCTCCATTATTTTGATCAAAAGAGTTAATATAATAATATACTTAATTAGTAAGAGTATATCTGTATTTTGATGAGACTTATTCGGTTAATCTAATCAAACAAATTAAATATTTCTAGGTTCTCTGAGTACGTGCGCAGTGGTATTGTGACGCAGGTGAAGATGCCAAAAACTTTGCACTTTACGCCCTTGCAAACTGCTCTGAAGAAACCCGAGTTTCTCGTCACGGATTTTGGCAAATTCGATTATCCGGAACAGTTACATCTGGCCTTCCTGGCACTACATCAATATATGGCTGATAGAGGCACATTGCCGCGACCATGGAATCAGTCAGATGCTGACGAGTTCATTGCCATCACTGAACAAAGCAAGGCCAGCTACGGTTTTGATATCGAAATTAATGGCGAATTGTTACGCACGTTTGCTAAGGTGTCTGCTGGCGATTTGAACCCCATGAATGCTACGATCGGTGGGATTGTTGCCCAGGAGGTAATGAAAGCCTGTTCTGGCAAATTTCATCCCATCTATCAATGGATGTACTTCGACGCCATCGAATGTCTGCCCGTTGACCATTCAGAGCTTACCGAGGAAGATTGCTGTCCCACGGGATCCCGTTATGATTCTCAGGTATAATATAGATCAATAATTGATTGAAATTTTCTCTTCTCAAAAAAATTTTGGGAAATTTAGAAAAAATTAGATAGATAGTATTATTTATTTGTAATAATATAATTCGATAATCATACTTTTTAAATCTATAAATAAAAGTATAAAATAATTTCATTGCTCACATATGATCATTGATTCAATCTTTCATCAAGGTGGCTGTTTTCGGCAAGAAATTCCAGTCCAAGATCGGCAGCTTGAAATACTTTGTGGTCGGTGCCGGCGCAATCGGTTGTGAATTATTGAAGAACTTTGCGATGATCGGCGTTGGCGCGGAAAATGGTTGTGTCACGGTAACAGACATGGACTTGATCGAAAAATCTAACTTAAATCGGCAGTTTCTATTTAGACCATCTGACGTACAACAATCTAAGTCGGCAACCGCGGCCAGGGTAATCAAACGCATGAATCCCAATATGAATGTAGTCGCACACGAGAATCGGGTGTGCCCGGAAACAGAGAAAATCTACAACGACGATTTCTTCGAAGTGCTGGATGGTGTGGCAAATGCACTCGACAACGTGAGTGCCCGTATTTATATGGATCGTCGTTGCGTATATTACCATAAACCCCTATTGGAATCCGGTACGCTCGGCACTAAGGGCAATACCCAAGTAGTAGTGCCATTCCTCACTGAATCATACAGTTCATCGCAGGACCCACCGGAAAAGAGCATTCCTATTTGTACGCTCAAAAACTTCCCTAATGCCATCGAACATACTCTACAATGGGCTCGCGACAACTTTGAAGGCCTGTTCCGTCAGTCAGCGGAAAATGCAGCGCAGTACATTTCCGATTCGCAGTTCGTCGATCGGACGCTTAAGCTGCCTGGGGTGCAACCTCTCGAAGTATTGGAATCCGTCAAAACTGCATTGATTGACGAGAGACCGTCCACCTTCACAGATTGCGTGACATGGGCTCGTTGTCATTGGCAAGAGCAATACAGCAATCAAATCCGCCAGCTATTATTTAATTTTCCACCGGATCAGGTGACTTCGAGTGGTCAGCCCTTCTGGTCCGGTCCGAAACGATGTCCGGAACCGTTAATTTTTAATGTCAATGACATCCTGCACATGGATTACATCGTTGCCGCTGCTAATCTCAAGGCCAAAGTGTATGGATTATCCACAACTCGTGATAGAGAAATAATCGCCAGGTACCTTAACTCAGTTAAGGTACCAGATTTCACACCCAAATCCGGCGTAAAGATAGCCGAAACGGATTCACAGGTAAGAAATAAATTAATAAACAATCGGTAGAAATTTTAAATTGAGTTATTTAAAATCAAAAATTGAAAATCTTAGAACTGTAAAAAATTAATGATAATAAAATCTAGAAGAATCTAAAAAGATCTTGAAAGTCTCAAAAGATATTTATATTAAAAAATATTCCAAATAAAAAATTTAGAACTATTATAATTTTACAATATCAAGAGAGAGAAAATTAAATAAAAGATCTATGTTTTCAGGTGCAAGTATCTAACGGCAGTGGTAATATTGATCATGAACGACTGTCGCAACTGCAGGAAGAATTGCCGAAGGTGAACGATCTAAACGGCCTGGCGATTTATCCACAGGAATTCGAAAAGGACGATGATACCAACTTCCACATAGACTTCATTGTTGCGGCATCAAACTTGCGTGCTACCAATTACAAAATCTCACCGGCGGATCGGCACAAGAGTAAATTGATTGCTGGTAAAATCATCCCGGCGATCGCCACTACCACCTCAGTGGTAGCCGGTCTCGTCTGTCTGGAACTTTACAAGTTGACCCGCGGCGTGCGCGACTTGTCGCTATATAAGAACGGCTTCGTGAATCTGGCGCTGCCGTTCTTCGGTTTTAGCGAGCCGATCGCCGCTCCCAAGCTCAAATACTATGACATCGAGTGGACATTGTGGGACCGTTTCGAAGTAAAGGGCGAGTTGACATTGAAGGAGTTCCTCGATTATTTTAAAGAACGTCACAATTTGGAAGTGACAATGTTGTCGCAAGGCATCTGCATGTTATACTCGTTTTTCATGGCAAAGGCCAAATGTCAGGAGCGTATGGGCCTGCTCATGTCGGAGGTGGTGAAGAAGGTGTCGAAGAAGAAACTGGAACCACATGTGCGCGCTCTCGTGTTTGAGCTGTGCTGCAACGACGAAGATGGGAACGACGTCGAGGTGCCGTACGTTCGTTACACTCTACCCTGACTCGCCCGTGCGGTCCCCGATCGCGCCAGATGATGTCTACTTAACTAAGACACTTAGCCGTACATAGTGATTTCTACAAATTTCTATTTTACGACGATGTAATACATACAGGAGACATTACTGCTGCTGATTCTCGTCTATGAATGTCTGTGTGAGGCACTCTTTCTTTCTAC